>NC_059350.1:14020000-14322500 GCF_019703515.2 Myxocyprinus asiaticus
TGACAATGAGTCTGCAGACAGAGGGGAGGTTGAACAGCTGGCTGTCTGGTGCAGTCAAAACAACCTTGAGCTGAACACACTCAAAACGGTGGAGATGATTGTGGACTTTAGGAGGAACACCCCAACTCTGACCCCCCTCACCATTCTAAACAGCACTGTGGCAGCAGTGGAGTCATTCAGGTTCCTGGGCACTACCATCTCACAGGACCTGAAGTGGGAGACACACATTGACTCCATTGTAATAAAAGGCCCAGCAAAGGTTGTACTTCCTTCACCAGCTGAGGAAGTTCAACCTGCCACAGGCGCTGCTGATACAGTTCTACTCAGCGGTCATTGAGTCTTTCCTCTGCACTTCAATAACTGTCTGGTTTGGTTCAGCTACGAAATCAGACATCAGAAGACTACAAAAGACAGTTCGGACTGCTGAGAGGATTATTGGTTGCCCCCTTCCCCCCCTTTAAGAACTATACACTTCCAGAGTGAGGAAAAAGGCTGGAAAAATCACTCTGGACCCCACTCACCCTGCCCATTACCTTTTTGAACTGTTGCCTTCTGGCCGATGCTTCAGAGCTATGAGCACCAGAACCGTCAGACACAGGAACAGTTTTTTTCCCTCAGGCTATCCATCTCATGAACAGTTAATTGTCCCATTGAGCAATAACTATGTGCAATACACAGTTTAGTCTTTTTTATATTTATCCAACACATCCAATCTTCTGCCATTTCATTCCTCTGAGAAAAAAAAAAAAAAAACATTTGCACTGTACATAACAGATTTGTATTTGCACTGTACATAACAGATTTGTATTAGATTGCACTACGTATGTGTATCTGTGTATGTATGTATGTGTGTGTCTGTGTGTGTGTGTGTATGTACGTATGTGTATAACTATTTTTAATTTTTTATTATTATCTATGTCTCGCTGCTGTTTTTGTATTGTTTTTGTATTGTTGTACACTGGAAGCCCCTGTCACCAAGACAAATTCCTTGTATGTGTAAGCATACTTGGCAAAAAAAGCTGATTCTGATTCTAATGCAGTGTGTAGCTTCTCATTTCTTAAACAACCAGGTCAAAGATGTATCCTGTGGTTGTGGAAAAGATATTACTGTGTTTCAAAAGGGGCAAATTATTGGCCTGCCTCATGCAAAGAAATCAACTAAGGAGATTGCTGAAATCACTGGAATTGGGTTAAGAACTGTCCAACACATTATTAAAACCCGGAAGGATAGTGGTGAACCGTCAGCTTCGCGGATGAAATGTGGTCTCAGGTGGTCATAGGACTCAAGATGGCGCCGAGTATGGCTGCTGCGTTGCGAGCTCCGACACAACATAGTAATGTTTTGTTTGTTTTGTTAACAATTCTTATGTTTTTTGTCTTGGATGTTGTCTGCCTTATTGTCTATGACAGACAAACACTTTTGGACATTGGTTCAGCAATCTCACACCGTAAACCGGACTTCACATTCCTCAATGCCGACCCGCTGTTTACAAGCACGCAAGCGGAGCCCTTTGTCTGGGCAGCACGGCCGCGGAAACGCAGGATGAAAAGGGGAAATAGAGCCGGTGTTCTCATCAGAGTAAGACGCCGCGCAAATCGACCCCCGCTACCCACTATTCTACTGGCAAATGTTCAGTCTCTGGATAACAAGCTCTGCGAGCTGAAAGCGCGGATCTCTTTCCAACGAAATACAAGGGACTGCTGCATTATCTGCCTAACAGAAACTTGGATGTCTGCGGAGATTCCAGACTCAGCCATTGAACCCGCGGGGTTCTCCATGCACCGAGCGGACAGAGCGAAAGACCTCTCAGGTAAAAGCAGAGGTGGTGGTGTATGTTTTATGATCAACAAATCCTGGTGTGATCAGAGGAACATACATTCTATCAAGTCTTTCTGCTCTCCTGATCTGGAATTTCTTATGCTTCTGTGTCGACCATTCTGGCTACCGAGGGAATTCACAGCGGTCATTATCACTGCTGTGTACATTCCCCCACAAGCCGACACAGACCGGGCACTCAAGGAACTGTATGGGAATATAAGTGAGCAGGAAACCGCGCACCCTGAGGCCGTGTTCATTGTGACCGGGGACTTTAATAAAGCCAGTTTAAAATCAGTCGCACCAAAATATCACCAGCACATTAGTTTCAACACACCGTTCCGGGATGGCTACAAATCCCTCCCCCGCCCATCATTTGGCAAATCGGACCACTCTTCCATTCTGCTTCTGCCCGCTTACAGGCAGAAATTGAAACAGGAAGCACCCACCCTCAGAACGATCCAGTGCTGGTCGGACCAATCAGATTCTATGCTACAAGACTGTTTTGATCACACAGACTGGGAGATGTTCTGGTCCGCCTCTGATGACGAGATCGAGCTTTACGCTGATAGCGTAATGTGTTTCATCAGAACGTGCGTAGAGGACGTTGTTCCGACCAGAACTGTACGAATCTATCCGAATCAGAAACCTTGGATCAATAGCGATGTTTGCGCGGCACTTAATGTGCGGACCTCCGCTTTTAATTCCGGGAACGTGGAGGAGCATAAACAAGCCAGTTATGCCCTCCGAAAAACTATCAGAACTGCAAAACGCCAGTACAGGAGTAAGATTGAAGGACAGTTTAACACCACCAACTCTAGAAGCATGTGGCAGGGAATTAACATCATCACGGACTTTAAAGGGAATAAAACTCCGCCATGAACACCGGTGCCTCTCTACCGGATGAGCTAAATGCTTTTTATGCTCGTTTCGAAGGAAATAACACCGCCCTCGCGGAGAGAGCTCTCGCAGCTGAAGCTACAGAGGTTAGTTCACTCTCCGTCTCTGTAGCGGATGTAACACGATCCTTCCGATGGGTGAATATCCGCAAAGCCGCTGGCCCAGACGGCATTCCGGGCCGCGTCATCAGAGCGTGCGCGAACCAGCTGGCTGGTGTTTTTACGGACATTTTCATCCTTTCCCTCTCTTTGTCTGTAGTCCCCACATGCTTTAAAACATCCACCATTGTGCCTGTTCCAAAACAATCAAAAATAACTTGTTTAAATGACTGGCGTCCTGTTGCTCTGACCCCCATCATCAGCAAATGTTTTGAGAGACTAATCAGAGATTACATCTGCTCTGTATTGCCACTCTCTCTTGACCCGCTGCAGTTTGCTTACCGCAACAACCGCTCCACTGATGATGCCATTGCATCTACAATACACACTGCTCTCACCCACCTGGAAAAAAAGAACACTTATGTGAGAATGCTGTTTGTAGACTACAGCTCAGCATTCAACACCATAGTGCCCTCCAAGCTAGATGAGAAACTCCGGGCTCTGGGCTTAAACAGCTCGCTGTGCAGCTGGATCCTGGACTTCCTGTCAAGCAGAAGCCAGGTGGTTAGAATAGGCAGCAACATCTCCTCATCACTGACCCTCAACACTGGAGCACCGCAGGGCTGTGTTCTCAGCCCACTACTGTATTCCTTGTACACACATGACTATGTGGCAACACATAGCTCCAATGCCATCATTAAGTTTGCTGATGACACGTCGGTGGTAGGTCTGATCACTGACAATGATGAAACAGCCTACAGAGAGGAGGTACACACTCTGACACACTGGTGTCAGGAGCACAACCTCTCCCTCAATGTCAGTAAGACAAAGGAGCTTGTGGTGGACTTCAGAAGAAAAGACAGAGAACATAGTCCCATCACCATCAATGGAGCACCAGTGGAGAGAGTCAGCAGCTTCAAGTTCCTGGGTGTCCACATCACTGAGGAACTCACATGGTCCATCCACACTGAAGTCGTTGTGAAGAAGGCTCATCACCGCCACATCCTCACACGGTTCTACACCTGCACTGTGGAGAGCATCCTGACTGGCTGTATCTCCGCCTGGTACGGCAATAGCACCGCCCACAACCGCAAAGCACTGCAAAGGGTGGTGCGATCTGCCAGACACATCATCGGAGGTGAGCTTCCCTCCCTCCAGGAAATATATACAAGGCGGTGTGTGAAAAAAAGCTCGGAGGATCATCAGAGACTCCAGCCACCCGAGCCATGGGCTGTTCTCACTGCTACCATCAGGTAGGCGGTATCGCAGCATCAGGACCCGCACCAGCTGACTCCATGATAGCTTCTTCCCCCAAGCAATCAGACTTTTGAACTCTTGATCTCCCACGATCAAAATACATCAGCACTGCACTTTATTACCCTTACTCTATATCTCACACCGGACTGTCATAAATTATATATTATTATGTTCTCTCTTAACAACTGACTATCAACCGACAGCCTGAATGTCAATACAGTACAATACTGTACATTCTATATATATATATATGTACTTTTTTATATATTTTTACTTTTTATTTTTATTGAATAATGTGTATCTATATAGAGCGTATTGTATACTGTACAGTGTATGTTATTATTTGTATACTGTTGAGTGTAATTATGTGTATAACAGATGTTTAAATTGTGTTGTGTTAATTTGATGTTATTGTAAATTGGTATATGTCTCATCACTGTCACGACTGCTATGTTGATCAGAACTGCACCCAAGAATTTCACACACCATTGCACTTGTATATATGGCTGTGTGACAATAAAGTGATTTGATTTGATTTGATTGGTCGGAAAAAAATCTTGAATGATCTTGATCGGAGGTCACTTAAACACTTGGTGAAGTCACAGTCAAAAATCGACAGTAGAACTCACGGATATGTTTATTAGTGAAAGTAAGAGCATTTCCACACACACAATGTGATGAGAATTTACAGGATTGGGACTAAACAGCTGTGTGGCCACAAGAAAGCCACTTGTTAGTGAGGCTAATCGGAAAAAACAACTTCAGTTTGATGGGGAGCATAAAGATGGAAAAAGGTAATGTGTGCTGATGAGTCCAGGTTTACGCTATTCCAAAGCAATGAGCACGTCAGGGTAAGAAAGGAAGCGCATGAAGTGATGCACCCGTCATGCATAGTGCCCACTGTACAAGCCTCTGGAGGCAGTGTTATGATCTGGGGTTGCTTCAATTGGTCAGGTCTAGGCTCAGCAACATTATGCAGCAATAAAATGAAGTCAGCTGACTACCTGAATGTACTGAATGACCAGGTTATCCCATCAATGGATTTTTTATTCCCTGATGGCATGGGCATATTCCAAGATGACAATGCCAAGATTCATCAGGCTCAAATTGTGAAAGAGTGGTTCAGGGAGCATGAGGAATCAATTTCACACATGAATTGGCCACCACAGAATCCTGACCTTAACCCCATTGAAAGTCTTTGGAATGTGCTGGAGAAGATTTTAAGGATCGGTTCGACTCTCCCGTCATCAATACAAGATCTCAGCCAAAAATTAATGCAACTCTGGATGGAAATAAATTTTGTGACATTGCATAAGGTTGTCGAAACAATGCCACGACGAAAGGTTAGAAAACAAAAGATTAGAGTATGTGATTGTTTTTTTTGTTTTGTTTTTTTTTTGGCCAGGCAGTGTATAAAACAATATTATTCATCTATACAATCATTGAATTGTACACTGTAGGTACAGTTTAAAAATGCTACAGTAAAAAAACGTTAGTTGGTTAATGGGTAGTTACCTTAAAATATATGGTAAAAATGATTATAAATACATAGAAAATACATGTAATTATAATATGTTGGGAAAATTATGTTTGTTAGATGTAAAAATTATCATTTTATCATATAATTAACAGTAAAAATGTATATTATGTTTAACAAGAAAGTGCATGTACTTTTTACAGTAAATTAAAAATGACGGTAAAAAACAATATTCGGGCATTATTAGTATTCTCTGCATGACCATTTACATTTCATTATATATATTTTTTTTATTTATTATGTACTTTGGGGTGTTCCGTGTTATATTTTATGTAGTTTAGTTAATGTTTATTGCATTATTTTAATATTGCAGTTTCCCTGATGGCGTTTTGTGTTTGTGCAAGTGACACTGTGCCTACATGGTCATTGCTCCTGGAAGGGCCACTATTGGTGAACTTTATGTCATCATGTGCCTTTTTGCAATTACTACAGTGATTAACAAGACATTATAAAGTGAAAAGCAGATTTTTATAGTTCCAGAATGTTAGTGTATCAAATTTATACCATTTAATAATATAAACGATAATGAACCGTAAAATATACAGGCATCAAAATTATATCCCGTAAAGCCTGAAACATGGTCATTAGCCTTTGAAAAGACAAACGGTGAAAAGACAAAAATTTAAATGGATATAAGATTATGCTGGAGGGATGATTTGTACTCATCGTTTAGTCATCATTTCAACTGAAAGGCAGTTTTGATGCAAGTGTGTGATACATTCCTAGTCATTTTCCTGTTCAACTGTAATACCGTTGTATTTCGATCTCAATACTTTATCACAAACTATTATAATAATCTTTATAATGCACATTGGTTTTTAGACACTGTAAACTCAATATGTAAAGTCAATATGTATTATGAGAAAATTATATAACATACGGTATAATGCAGGCAGGGTAAACTGTTTTTCCACCCACAAATCTAAATAACTGAATACCTGCACTTTTTGATAAATAGGCACCAGCTTAATACTTCAAACAGCCCACAAATGTAGCTTGTGGCATATGTTTGTAGCATAGTTTGGTGAACTATGTTTTTTATGCATTTTGACACAACAATTGCAAATGCTGCTTTGGCAAAACACATGACTAAAAACTAATTTCAACATACCTTAGATGATGTTTTGGTAGAGATCTAGGATGAATATGTTGTGGTGTGTCTCGCACAAGACTGAACTAAGCCAACATAGCAACAGTATGGACCTCACAGACAGACTAACACAGTTAAAAGACTAAAAGTGTTTATGACCGTATTCAGAGATCATATGATTATCAAAACCGTCATGTTTCCTGTTGCTTCTCTCTCTCTCTAATTATTAGTAGTGCTTGCTAAGGAAAGCACTGCTATTATTGCTCATACTTAAGGTTTTATATGTTTTATATTTTGGTGCATAACCCGAAAAATGTGCTCTTTTGACTTGCCCAAGCAAGCACCCACAACAATAAACATAATTAAAAATGTCAGTTGTATATATATAAATGGACAGACTAATCTCACACTGAATTAAAAAACAGTAGGTTGACTTTTCTTAAGCTAAACTCAGTCTGTGCTTACCGGTATTCGAAGCACTGCCTCGAATATCCCAAAAGGGGCATGCAAAACGAGTTGTTTATAGCTGTAAATGATTCATACAAATGATATGAAGAGGAATGCTTTTTATTAACTCTACAATCAAACTTAAATCCTAAACCTTACCGTCAGTAGAATTAAAATGTATTATTAGAGGGAAAATCGCAATTGACCCTTCGCTAATTCCCGCCTTAAAAGCACTTCTGACCAATCCTGTCTTAGCAACTGCTGCCCTGCTGTCATTACTCTGACAAGCGTTTGCCTTTTTACAATGAGAGCCTATGGGAGTAATGTGTGAGAATTTTTAAGAAGGATTTTATAAAAATAAATTAAAATAAAAAAAAAACATTGTTGCTGGGTCATTTGTAATAATGACACGAGTTAACCAGAGAGGATACATGCAGTGTTTTCCTTTCTTTAAAAAAATTAAAATAAAATAAAAATCTTTAAATAAATCTGGAGAAGAGCATGTTATGGATTAAACTGTGTCAGCCCTCATTCCCAAATAACATATAACATCTGCAACGACACCTACCTTTGCTCCAAGGTAAATTAAAGCTAATAACGGAACGTTAATTTATTTATGTATTGATTCAAGTCATAGTAAAAGCTTTAGTAAATAAAGAGTGCACAGCATCATAGTGAGTGTGTTATGTGACGTTATAAACAGCGCGGTTCACTTACGCTAATGTTATTAGATGAGTAATCGTCATTAAATTAAGATTTTCCTCTTTTCAAGTGACTGTAATAATCATTTGCCTTGATTTTGATTCACAGTCTCCACAGATTTTAATCAAATTACTGTGTAATTTAACAATTTCTCTTACAAAAACTTCAGATTACTATGCATTACAATGTCACTCTTCATACCAGCCCACATATAAATATTATCCATTCCATTTATTAGAATATTTAGCCAACAACCGCATCGTTCACGGCAATCCCCCATTCAATCCTATGGGGAGTTCTGCAGAGCTTGTAAGAGTGAACAACCATAACCAAGGGGGGCGGAGCTTATCAAAGGGTCAGTTACTGCCTAGTTTGAACAGGACGAGAACACAGGTCTCCCACATGGCTGACACAATGCACTTCTGGTCACACCACAGGAGAAGGTAAACACATTTGAACCGATGCAATAATGACTGATGAGAGATGTTGCTTGTCAGTATAATAGGGTTGATGTCAGGGTGCTGGAACATTTGGAAGCAACATTCCGACTTCCCATATGATCATGTTGCAATGTTTATAAATGTGTATTTAAAAGTATATAAAAATGCATACATGTTTAAATGAATCAGACGTTTCAAGCCCGTGCCCCCTCAGGTTTTTGAGGCAAGTGGATTCTGAAAGCAACTCCCCAAAAATTATTTGTATCCTCCCAGCTGGCACCAACAATCATGCCACGCTCTAAATCACTGAGATCAAATTTTTTCCCCATTCTGATGGTTGATGTGAACATTAACTGAAGCTTCTGACCCGTATCTGCATGATTTTATGCACTGCACTGCTACCACACAATTGGCTGGTTAGATAATCGCATGTATGATTGTTGGTGGTAGATGAGCTGGTTTGAGTATTTCTGTAATAGCTGATCTCTTGGGATTTTCATACACAACTGTCTCTAGAATTTACGCAGAATGGTGCCAAAAACAAAAAACATCCAGTGAGCGGCAGTTCTGTGGATGAAAATATCTTGTTGATGAGAGAGGTCAACAGAGAATGGCCAGACTGGTTTGAACTGACAAAGTCTACGGTAACTGCTCTGTACAATTGTGGTAAGAAGAATATAATCTCAGAATGCTATTCTGAGATGCGGGTTGGTGTTGTTTTTGCGGCACGAGGGGGACCTACACAATATTAGGCAGTTGGTTTTAATGTTGTGGCTGATCATGTATATTAGATCTGGTTTTGAACCATGTCCTCTTGCATGCTAAATAAAAACTTCCTCATTGTATGGTGTATACTGAATAAAAGCTCGATTTTGTTGACTGTGCTTCATTTTAGAACATTGCAAAAAAAGTTTATTAATCAATTTCTCTCTCTTTTTTGTCACAGCAATGACTTCATCGTTCCCTCCTAATTCTTCCCTCAGTCCATCGTCCCCCTCAGAGCTCCACTGTCCCCTTCTGCAGACAATGGTCTCTCACACACTGAACAACGACTCTCGTGTGAATCTGGCAGTGGTCAGCGTGCATGGGTTGGTGTCCTGTTTGGGGATCCTGGAAAACGGCCTGGTGCTGTGGGTGCTCGGCTGCCGTCTTCGTCGCAAGACAGTTGCAGCGGTGTGGGTTCTAAATTTGGCACTGTCAGATTTCCTTACCACTCTAACCCTTCCACTTTTCACTCATTACCTACTGATGGGTCACAGCTGGGAGCTGGGAGGTCCGCTGTGCGCTGCCCAGGCCTCCATCTTTTTCCTCAACATGTTTGTTTCTGCCTTCCTGTTGGCTGTGATATCGCTGGACCGATGCTTGTTAGTGACCAAGCCAGTGTGGACTCAGAACCGGCGCACTGTGTCTGCAGCATGGAAGATCTGTGCCCTGGGATGGTTGTGGGCTGCAGTTAATGCATTTCCATATTTCATGTTCCGTTCTGTTGTGGTTAAAGAGGATGGCCGTAAACTCTGCTACCATAATTTTGCACTCTACTCCTCTCCAAGCACCCTGCATAAAGATTGCAAGGTGCGGCAGGCAGCAACTGCAGTGTCCAAGGTATTGATGACTTTTGTTTTGCCACTGGTGGTCATTGCCGTCAGTTATGCTTCCTTTGCTCTAAAGCTGCAAGCTCGCAGAAAAAGGCTGAAGAGTAGACGGCCAGGAGTGACCAATGCTAAAAAGAGTGCATCCAAATTTTTCCGAAGCATCTCCACTTCTTCTACATCAGCTGGAGAAAATGGCGCTCGACTCTCGCAAGGTTTTACAAAGATGGTTGTCTCTGTGATAGCAACTTTTATTCTCTGTTGGGTACCCTACCATGTCTTCTGCCTGCTCGAGGTGGCAGCTCAGTACATGCCACAGATTGTAATGCTAGTGGAGGTGTCCTTGCCAGTGGCAACAACTTTTGCATTCCTGAACCCTGTGCTCAACCCAATAATCTACACCTTCAGCTGTCCGCACTTCTGCACACGGATCCGGCAGAGTTTGGAGGCAGTGTTTGAGGGGTTGGTGGAGGAAGCTGGACCATTAGTGTTGGCTACAGGGAGGATGAGGAGAAAAGACCCCTCGTCCCCAACTTCAGTCAGCACTCCCACCACCCCCAGCATCCCTCACATCCAATGCGACTCCCAGGGTTCCATCAACCTTTTCAGCTTTAAAAGGTGTCCCACAAAAGAGGGAGAGAGGGAAGACAAAATGTGACTTTTACTGAAAGAATTAAAAGATTTTTAAGGCCCCATTTTGTGTTCCTCTCCTTGGAGGACCTCTAGGCACCCTTTTAGTTCTCTGTGAAACTTAGTCTTTGTTTTGTCAAAAACTCTATCAATGTTTCCTTCAGCAACCTCATCATAAGGGAAAGGTTTTGATGCAATTGAAATAAACATTGAACTGCCTTGGTACATAAACATGATCCTTGAGAATATTTTAAAGGGTGCCTGAGGGATCTTCAGAGGTTTACGGCAGTGTGGCATCTAAGGAAATCCAAATGGTGCTTCCAAGATTTTATTTTATTTTTATTTTTTTACAGTGTATATACAATATATATCTCTGATGTGGAATAATATATTCTCCCACTCTCGAGTGCACCTCTGACAGCTTATGACTGATGTTTCTTAGTGGACTATTGTTCACCAACTAGAGGTCAAAAATAATGGAATGACCCTATAAGCTTATTTGTCTCATTGTCTCACTCTCTCTTCCTCTTTCTCCCACTGGGTTTGATTTAAGCCATAGTCATGCTGGATTACCTCTGAGGTTGTTGTGATTTTGTGAATATTATAGAGAGTGTACTCTTTCTTCTGGTGAAAAAAATGGGACTAAAAACAAAAATCCCACAATCACAAAGCAACATGGCCCGTATTCCTGTCTCACCTCTTTCACATTGCTCAGATTAAAACTTACCACACATACATACTATATACAACATCACTGCTTAGATTAACCTAACCCAGACCACACATACCCACAGACAACATTACTAAAACAACATTTGTATTCTCACCAGTATTTGCAGTTTCACAACAACGTACACACAGACACATAGATGTTTAACCAAAGAGTGTCTGCATGAAAAAGTGAATAACTAGAGGTTCAGATCAATACAGCGTGTGTAAAAAAGAATACAACAATTGTATTCTTTTTATTGCTTTTTAATTCTAAAATACTGTAAAATATTAAAATAAAATCTATATGACACAACAGTAAGACTTTGCTTTACTCTTACTACATCTTATAACAAAGTTTATTGCACTTTTGCATTGTAAATGATAGCACAAATGGAGGTCACTAAATGTTCTTTGTTTCAAAATTGTAAACCCTAAAACTTTTTTTCCAAGTTAAATAAAAGAAAGCAAAGATTTTTAATGTGGTATCAGACTTGAACTGTACAGAACTGTACACTGTACATGTGTACTCAATGAGTGATCCAGTTTTCATCAGTAGCTGGAAAAACGAGAGAAAAAAACTGGTAGGAACAGGTGAATGGTCGGAACATGGAATGAAAAGACAGAATAGTTCACGTTTTTAGCTCTAAATGTTTCAAGTGATGTTTTGAGTAAGCTTTATGCTGTAATTGTACAAAACAGATGCATCTAGTGGTATTAAACTCCATGCGTCACTAGCAGCTTGTAGATGCCTTTCAGAGTGCTTTAATGTGGACATGAGGACAAGGACCCAAGCTAGCAAGCAACAGATGCTCAATAATCTGTCTGTCTGTCTGTCTGTCTGTCTATCTACATTATCTATCTATCTATCCATTTACATTAGAATGGTGTCATGTTTAGTGAAAAAAAAAAAACCTCAATTTGTTAATTTCCTCTTAAATTCTAGCTTAGTTTAAACTATATGAACATACCCACTTTTCTGTGTCCTCTAATACTCAGCCATATTTTTTTCTGTGCTCTACAATGGCTCCTATTAATTTAAGCTGCACTAGAATTACTTGATTATTTCATTGGTTTTATCAGTTTATCAATTACATGTGTCTCTAGCATCTATGTGGGTGCGACAGAAGGTCCTCGAGATCAGAACTAAGTGTGCAATGAAGATCATGGAGTTGCCTCAGTGGATTTTCCTCTTTTGGTCTTACATAACATTATTGTTAACGTGTGGGCCATATGTAATTTCTTCACCTCTAAACACCTCTAATCAAAAGCTTTGCTATGGAATGTGAGTCTTACCTCCACTTATTTAAACTGCTGCTTGTCATGACACCTGGTCCCTAATTCAACACAGACTTCAGTAGATGGATCCAGAAGTTTGTTTGGGTAGTTGACCCTTCCACTTTTAGGTTTAGGTTTAGCTGAAATAAAAAGGCCAATAATTTTTTTATCATAGATTATCAGCATTTGGCTGCAGCAAAGACTACAGATTTAGTCTAAAACAAAATTATCTATTCACAGTGTTTAATTTTTTTTTTTTTTTTTTTGCAATTTTAGCAGTGTATTTAAAATGTTAAATTGTCTTGTGACACGCTGTGTTATTATCATGAACATCAAAATGGATAATATAGATAGAAATACCACACAAAAAAAATTAAATTATCTTATCGGGTCTATTTTCACAAATGTCAAATGTAAAAAAAATAAATAAATAAAAATAAAAAAATAAAATACACACATCTATAACATTTTGATTCCAATTACTGAGTCATACGGTGAATCACAAAATGAATTTTATATCTTTCCTTTTGAGTATGACTGACAGATTAGATGAACATGTTCCTCCCAAACATTCATTTAGAATACCAATTAACCTTAATCTTGATTTAAAAAAAAAAAAAAAAGTGAATGTCTGCATTATTATATTTGTCAGTGACCCATATATGTGTGTAAATGTAAATAAATGGTGTTGGGTGGGAATAGAGGATGAAAAATTACAGACAAGAATATGAACATGTAAGAGGATTTTGAGAGAGTACAGGAGACAGGATAAAGGATTAAATCAGATGTAAACCAGGAGAAAGAATGAGCGATGAAATAATTTTCCTTACACAAAAATAACAACAAAAACAACAACAACAACAACAACAAAATTGTTTAAAACTAACTGACGCTGTGAACATGACTGACACATTTCCAGAATATTTTTTTTTATTTTTTTGCCTAAACCACACAAGCAAAAGCAATGAATAGCATAATGAACAGCTGCCTGTTTTATTGTATTCTTGCTTATGAATTCATTGTTTAAGGTATGTCAGAGTCTAGTAAGGGAAAAATATTTGCCATATTAATTTGACTTAAAGCACCTAGCTGAGGGGGAGGAGATGAAGAGAACCTACATATGAATGAGTGTGTGTGTGTGTGTGTGAGAGAGAGAGAGAGAGAGAGAGAGAAAGGAGCGAGTGATGTTCAGGAGATTGAAATCCTCAATGCAATTTACTGCAACAGAATCTAAATAGAGTGTGGGAGGCAGAAACAAAGAGCCACAGAAAAGCATTTATGCCCATGTCAGAGGAAAATGTCAATGGAAGCAGGCAGCATGGAAACCATTGAGATCCCCCAAGACAAGATTGTCAAAAAGGTACGTGACCTTTGAACTGGCATGCATGCTTATTTGTTTTATATGCAGTATTCAAAATGGCATACTACCATACTACTCCTACTACTGTATTTCTGCAGTATATAGATATGTGGTTGAGCACAACAAAATTAATTGGAAATGTACAATGTGGCAGATTGACCATAAAATATGTGTAAATGAACAAAATAAGGATTTCCATATGGGGTTGTGCGCCGTTCAGAATTGAACTGAGAATGCCTTTTAAATTCTAGTTCAGATCTTGAGTTTGAATTGAGGTAGCAAACATCACACAAAATTTAAATTCAAATGTTAATTTAAGGAAGCAGAAATTGAATTGAAATTCAAAGAAAATCAGCTGCATTGATTAATTTTAAACCAGAAAAGGAAAGCTCTTTAAGACAAACATTAAATGCTGGCTTGACAAAGCCTTGTTTGGCAAAGACTTTGTTTAAGAATTCTTGAAGTTTGAAGGTTTTATAAACTTAACAGACAGACAGACAGACAGACACATCAGGTGTATCCGAGGTTTTGATAACTGTTGAATTTCAGTCATCAAATGCTGTTTTGCTTCTTACTCTAAATTTAGGGATCCTTTAGGAAGAAGATAGAGAAGCTGAGGAGATGGAGTACCTCCTCAGGTGGCAGCTTCAAACGCCCGCCCAAAACCAAGACCCTCAGCCTGAACTCGCCGACTGACCCTGAGGAGGAACCCTTCAGAGGTGAGACGGAGCGCAGGAAACTCAGACCCATGGTGGCATCTGTCTTTGGTCAGGTAAGAACTGGTGTTGTTATTCATTCATACACTGTTGTTGGGTTGTGCAGAGGTGAACTGTGTTAACTGCAAAATTATGAGAGATGATGTATCTTCATTGGTGGTCACTCTTAATTTAACAAAATTTTTTGGCTTGCTGAAATAACATGGATAATTTATGATTCAGTGGAAGATGTCTCATTTTAGAGAGGAGCAAGAGCATTTGAGTGAAAGGCTATTTGCTAATAGGTTTATTTATATACTATATACATAGGCCTTATAAACACCCATGCAAATACACAAACTAGAAAACAACAACATGCTTTTACAATGTGTAAAAATGTGCATTTAAGATGAGTCAATGAATAAACTTATTACACAGTTCTGAAATAGGCAGGAAGTGAAAGTTGCCCTAGTATGTTGTACTGCAAGCAAGTGGTTCCCAACTGGCGAGCCAAATAGTGTATGCGCACACAGCTACTTAAGTATATACAGTACTTTGACAGGCTGGTTTTCGACTGTACGCAGATGAGGAGCGTTCGCATTAAAAACCAAAGTATACTTTGTGCTTAAAAGCAAGTAATAAAATGCAACTATGCCTATATACAGTATAAAAATCAGGATTGCAAAATAATCAACTTTTAACAGTAGGGAGAAAATTGCTACTCATATTGTTTGTTGTTGACAAGAAAGGCTGTGCATCCTATCAAACTCTTATGCTATTTTGGTGCAAATTAAAAGTCAATCTAAATTAGATTTTGCCGATACTGATAACGAAGGTGGCAGAAAAGCCATATAACCGATTAATTGGCCGATAGTTGTAAAATCGATTTGTTGAATATTAAAACATTTCTTAGTTTTTCCTTACTTTGATAGGCACAGACATAGTGGCTAAAAGAGTCCAAAATGAACAAAATCCCAGATGCAGTTTATTATGTAACCAAAATCCCAATAATAACTAGAAAAATGAAGATTTGGTACATAATTTGGTATTCTTAACTATAAACAAGCTTGAAATACATAATTATTTCTGGACTCTTATTTTGAAATGACAGAGACTTGGCTCCACTGCAATGCTCTATATTTAAGTGGTATTTACCAAATCAAGCTTTTTATAGCCTAAATTCACCAAATTACGGTTTATATATATATATAAAATCAAAATCACTTTTATTGTCACACAACCATATACACAAGTGCAATAGTGTGTGAAATTCTTGGGTGCAATTCTGAGCAACATAGTAGTCATGACAGTGATGGGACCAATTCACAATAAACATCAGATTTACAACACAATTTAAAATCTAATATACACATAATTATACAACACAATATACAAATAATAACATACAATGTACAGTATACAATACACACAATATAGAATACACATTATACAATAAAAAAAGTATATATAGTATATATAAAAAATACAGTAGGTTGTATTGTACTGTATTGACATTCAGGTTGTCGGTTGATAGTAAGTTGCCAGTGTGTTGTTAAGAGAGAATATAATATAATAATAATATAATTTATGACAGTCCAGTGTGAGATATAAGAGTAATAAAGTGCAGTGCTGATGTATTTTGATCGTGGGAGATCAAGAGTTCAAAAGTCTGATTGCTTGGGGGAAGAAGCTGTCATGGAGTCAGCTGGTGTGGGTCCTGATGCTGCTATACCGCCTGCCTGATGGTAGCAGTGAGAACAGCTCATGGCCCGGGTGGCTGGAGTATCTGATGATCCTGCGAGCTTTTTTCACACACCGCCTGGTATATATGTCCTGGAGAGAGGGAAGCTCACCTCCGATGATGTGTCTGGCAGTTCGCACCACCCTTTGCAGTGCTTTGCAGTTGTGGGCGGTGCTATTGCCGTACCAGGCGGAGATGCAGCCAGTCAGGATGCTCTCCACAGTGCAGGTGTAGAACCATGTGAGGATGTGGCAGTTCATTCCAATCTTCCTCAGCCATCTCAGGAAGAAGAGGCGCTGATGAGCCTTCTTCACAATGGCTTCAGTGTGGATGGACCATGTGAGTTCCTCAGTGATGTGGACACCCAGGAACTTGAAGCTGCTGACTCTCTCCACTGGTGCTCCATTGATGGTGATGGAACTGTGTTCTCTGTCTTTTCTCCTAAAGTCCATCACAAGCTCCTTTGTCTTACTGACGTTGAGGGAGAGGTTGTGCTCCTGACACCAGTCAGTTTCACCATTGTCAGTGATCAGACCTACCACCGTCGTTTCATCAGCAAACTTAATGATGGAATTGGAGCTGTGTGTTGCAACACAGTCCTGTGTGTACAGGGAATACAGGAATGGGCTGAGAACACAGCCCTGCGGGGCTCCAGTTTTGAGGGTCAGTGATGAGGAGATGTTGCTGCCCATTCTAACCACCTGGCTTCTGCTTGACAGGAAGTCCAGGATCCAGCTGCACAGCGAGCTGTTTAAGCTCAGAGCCCGGAATTTCTCATCAAGCTTGGAGGGCACTATGGTGTTGAATGCTGAGCTGTAGTCTACAAACAACATTCTCACATAAGTGTTCTTTTTTTTCCAGGTGGGAGAGAGCAGTGTGTATTGTAGATGCAATGGCATCATCAGTGGAGCGGTTGTTGCGGTAAGCAAACTACAATGGGTCTAGTTATGGAGGCAGTGCAGAGCAGATGTAATCTCTGATTAGTATCTCAAAGAATTTGCTGATGATGGGGGTCAGAGCAACAGGACACCAGTCATTTAAGCAAGTGATTTTGGATTGCTTTGGAACAGGCACAATGGTGGATGTTTTAAAGCATGTGGGGACTACAGACAAAGAGAGGGAAAGGTTGTAAATGTCCATAAAAACACCAGCCAGTTGGTTCGCGCATGCTCTGATGACATGGCCCGGAATGCCGTCTGGACCCGCGGCTTTGCGGATATTCGCCCATCGGAAGGATCGGGTTACATCCGCTACAAAGACGGAGAGTGAACTAACCTCTGTAGCTTCGGCCGTGAAAGTTCTCTCTGCGAGGGCGGTGTTATTTCCCTCGAAACGAGCATAAAAATTATTTAGCTCATCCGGGAGAGAGGCAGCGTTGTTCACGGCGGAGTTTTTATTCCCTTTAAAGTCCGTGATGATATTAATTCCCTGCTTCTAGAGTTGGTGGTGTTGAACTGTCCTTCAATCTTGTTCCTGTACTGGCATTTTGCTGTTCTGATAACTGGCTTGTTTATGCTCCTCCGCGTTCCCAGAATTAAAAGCGGAGGTCCGCGCATCAAGTGCCGCGCGAACATCGCTATTAATCCAAGGTTTCTGGTTCGGGTAGATCCCAATTGTTCTGGTCGGAACGACGTCCTCTATGAACTTTCTGATGAAACGCGTTACGCTATCAGCGTAAAGCTCGATGTCGTTATCAGAGGCGGACCGGAACATCTCCCAGTCCATGTGATCAAAACAGTCTTGTAGCGTAGATTCTGACTGGTCCGACCAGCACTGGATCGTTCTGAGGGTGGGTGCTTCCTGTTTCAGTTTCTGCCTGTAAGCGGGCACAAGCAGAATGGAAGAGTGGTCCGATTTGCCAAATGGTGGGCAGGGGAGGGATTTGTAGCTGTCCCAGAAGGGTCGAATGTTCCAAAGCTCGGTCCCCTCGTGTGTTAAAACGAATGTGTTGGTGGTATTTTGGTGCGACTGATTTGAAACTGGCTGTATTAAAGTCCCCGGTCACAATGAATGTGGCCTCAGGGTGCGTGGTTTCCTGCTTGCTTATAATTCCATACAGTTCCTTGAGTGCCCGGTCTGTGTTGGCTTGTGGCGGGATGTACACAGCAGTGATAATGACCACTGTGAATTCCCTCGGTAGCCAGAATGGTCAACACAGAAGCATGAGAAATTCCAGATCAGGAGAGCAGAAAGACTTGATAGAATGTACGTTCCTCTGATCACACCAGGATTTATTGATCATAAAACATATACCACCACTGCTTTTACCTGAGAGGTCTTTCGCTCTGTCGGTGCACAGAGAACCCCACGGGTTCAATGTCTGAATCTAGAATCTCAGCAGACATCCAAGTTTCCGTAAGGCAGATAATGCAGCAGTCCCTCGTCTCTCGTTGGAAAGAGATCTGCGCTCTCAGCTTGCAGAGCTTGTTGTCCAGAGACTGAATATTTGCCAGTAGAATACTGGGTAGTGGGGGTCGATTTGCATGACGTCTTACTCTGATGAGAATGCCAGCTCTGTTTCCCCTTTTCCTTTTGCGTTTCCGCAGCCAGGCAGCCCAGACAAATGGCTCTGCTGGTGTGTTTGTAAACAGGTTTACGGTGTGTAATTGCAGAACCAATGTCCAAAAGTGTTTGTCTGTCGTAGACAATAAGGCAGACAACATCCAAGACAAAAAAGATAAGAATTGTAAACAAAACAAACAAAACACTACAATGTTGTTTCGGAGCTCGCAACGCAGCAGCCACACACGGCGCCATCTTGAGTCCAATGATCTGAGTAATGATAATATTTATTATATATACACACTGGCGGCCAAAAGTTTGGAATAATGTACAGATTTTGCTGTTTAAGAAGGAAATTGGTACTTTAATTCACCAAAGTGGCATTCAACTGATCACAAAGTATAGTCAGGACATTACTGATGTAAATAACAGCACATCACAATTTGAAGAAAGTCATTTTTGATCAAATCTATACAGGCCCCATTTCCAGCAGCTATCACTCCAACAACTTATCCTTGAGTAATCATGCTAAATTGCTAATCTGGTACTAGAAAATCACTTTCCATTATATCAAACACAGTTGAAAGCTATTTGGTTCATTAAATGAAGCTTAACATTGTCTTTGCATTTGTTTATAAGTTGCCACAGTATGCAATAGACTGGCATGTCTTGAGGTCAATATTAGGTCAAAAATGGCAAAAAAGAAACAGCTTTCTCTAGAAGCTCAATCAATCATTGTTGGGAGGAATGAAGGCTATACAATGCTTGACATTGCCAAAAAACAGAAGATTTCATACAAAGGTGTACACTACAGTCTTCAAAGACAAGGGACAACTGGCTCTAACAAGGACAGAAAGAGATGTGGAAGGCCAGATGTACAACTAAACAAGAAGATAAGCACATCAGAGTCTCTAGTTTGAGAAATAGACGCCTCACGTCCTCAGCTGACAGCTTCATTGAATTCTACCCGCTCAACACCAGTTTCATGTACAACAGTAAAGAGAAGACTCAGGGGTGCAGGCCTTATGGGAAGAATTGCAAAGAAAAAGCCACTTTTAAAACAGAAAAACAAAAGAATAGGTTAGAGTGGGCAAAGAAACACAGACATTGGACAACAGATAATTGGAAAAGAGTGTTATGAATCTTAACCCCATTGAGCTTTTGTGGGATCAACTAGACTGTAAGGTGCGTGAGAAGTACCCGACAAGACAGCCACATCTATGGCAAGTGCTACAGGAAGCGTGGGGTGAAATGTCACCTGAGTATCTGGACAAACTGACAGCTAGAATGCCAAGGATCTGCAAGGCTGTCATTGCTGCATAAGGAGGATTTTTTGATGTGAACTCTTTGAAGTAAGTTTTTTCAAAATGTTATATAGCCATTCTAAATGTAGAGTCCTCTACCGCTGGCCACAGAAGAACACAGAGAAATTAAAATAATAATTAAAAAAAAAAAAACTATCGGCTTATCAGTTCCAAAAAGCAACTATCAGCACTGATTAAGCGGTAAAACCAATATATACAGTACAGTATGTCTACCTTTAGCGTAAATTCATCTTGGTAATTTGGCCAATATACAGTGCTAATACAATATTTGGCCTATTGATTGCTCCATGTGTTTTGCTGGTAAATCACATTTCTACTGAAAATGTCTTTATCTTCAGTACAGAGGTGCTCAAAATACGGTGTTGAATGTACAGTAATTACAGTATGACCTTCTTAAGACTGGCAAACATTGCACAGGTTGCATTTGCAGGATTTGTTTCAATCTATGTAAATCCACTTCATCCAGCGTTCTTTTTTCTTTTTTTTTTTTTATCCCCTTTTCTCCCAATTTTAGAATGCCCAATTCCCACTACTTAGTAGGTCCTTGTGGTGGCGCGGTTACTCACCTCAATCCGAGTGGTGGAGGACAAGTCTCAGTTGCCTCCGCTTCTGCGACCGTCAAACCATGCATCTTATCACGTGGCTCGTCGTGCATGACACTACGGAGACTCCGCATGTGGAGGCTCATGCTACTCTCCGCGATCCATGCATTACTTTCCACGCGCCCCATTGAGAGCGAGAACCACTAATCGTGACCACGAGGAGGTTACCTCATGTGACTCTACCCTCCCTAGCAACCGGACCAATTTGTTTGCTTAGGAGACCAGGCTGGAGTCACTCCGCACACCCTGGATTCGAACTCGCAACTCCAGGGGTGGTAGTCAGCGTCAATACTCTCTGAGCTACCCAGGCCTCCCATCCAGCGTACTTTTTGCTCTCTGTGTGTGTTCTAATGTATCGCGTTACTGTTTTACTGAGTGAGAAACTGCTGCAAATGATTCAGCGCATGAGTGAGCTCACACTTGAGAGTTCATTGTAAATTCGCCACTGATCATTTTCACATGCAAATAAGCTTTGTGGCAAATTGTCCATTGTTGCAAAAGGTTTGCTGCAGGTTCACCACTACTGGCTAGTTTGAGGCTGGTTTGCCAGTACTCAAGATTTTTTGTAAGCAGCTCTCCGATTCGAGAACTGTTTTGCTAACCCTTCTAAACAATTCATTGTTCAAAAAAGAACAGACTCAAAAGAGTGATTCACTCACAAATCGGAAATCGTTTGATCTGGATCTAAACACTATGAAGCCCGGGAAAGAATGGGTTTCAGTTCACAAGTTTTCTTGTGGCCATGTCAAATTAACTTGTGTGAACATAGTATGTTAAGGCCATGACATAGTAACTCTTGTGAACATGATAATATGTGCACAGCAGAAAGTTACTAGAGCTCATTCTCCAGAATTTAGCAACACCCCTGGACTGTTAACATTTCCCAGAATCAGTTTATGTGTGTTTCTTAAAGAGTGTCTCTAACTGTAAATGTGACACATAGGCATGTTGTTGCTTGAATTATTTTTGTTCTACACACAAGCATGCTGTAACTGTAACCCCACTGTCAGAAGTAATCACAAACGCTGAATAAGGATCTGAAATTACTGAGTAGTTAAAAACTTTACATAATAAAATTATTGATATTATTGTTTGAATTAATTATATGCTGTTCATGTCCATTTCCGTGAACTATAGTTTATTTTCCGAATAAAATGCCCTGTCCTTATCAACCTGTGACTCAGCTTTACTTATTATATTGAACTTTCTCTTATTGTACCAATAAACTCTATATGAGACTTAATTATATGGCTTTAAAAAAACAACAACAACATGAATGGGTCACATTTCATAAAATGAATGGATTTGAATTTGCAAAATTTATTTTAACTTTTTGAAACTCAAGTATTTTTTTAATACCAGGTACTTTTTACTTTTACTTAAGTAGTATTTTAATGGATGATTTTTACTTTTACTGAAGTAATGAATTGGTGTGGTATCTGTACTTTTAAGTAAGGAAATAGAGTACTTTTTCCACCATTGCAATATACAGAAAAATATGCATGGAAACACAGAATTGTTCTATTCATCTGCCGTCCCTCATATTTAGTCTTTCCAGCCATCAGTCTATTCACACAACATTAATCATGATAATTATTTGACTACAATCTCTCTGCTTTCAAGGAATTTTGGGACCGTGTTGGTGTTAGAGGTGAAAGTGCATTAGGTACTATCTAATATTCACTATGCCTGATGCTTTCAAGCTCATGTTACCAAACATAATGACTGGTATTCATGCCATATAGCTTTCCATTATATCTATTTATCTCACTTTTCACTTACTTTTCAAACCCCTCCACTAAGCCAGTGTAAAAAAAAAAAAAAATTTGGCATGAAGCCCAGTTCAAAATTCAGTCTTCTTGTTCATAGAGTTGTGATTCTACCCTTGACCTCTATAATGTCTGTCTGACACTGACATTCTCAGTCCCTAACAGCTCTTAAGTGCTTAGACATGAATGATGCCTATATTCATATGGTAAGCTGTGTATTCAGTGTTGTACTCATTCACCTTCTGTCTTCTTCTCAGCATCTCTCTATAGAAATGCCTACATTTAAAGACTCCAATCTTAGTCAAGTATCCAAAACTAGTACTGTAATTTATCTCTGCTTCTAAAACTTAACAATATACTGCTATATTATCACATAATATTAAATATACTGCTGGAGTGACAGTAAATTTGGTATCTTTGTCGTTTCTGACTGCCGTAATCCATCTCTATCATTTTTTTCCTCTGTCTTTTAGAAAGTTGTTGAAACTTAATAGTAGATTTATTTATTTATTTATTTATTTTTTGCTTTTGCTGTTGGAGCAAATGTAATTCAAAAATAATATTTGCTGTGGTCACCCATTTACCACTATATAAGTTTACCCCACTGTACAGTAGCTTACTTCCATTCCTTAATTATTTTATTTACAGTATGTATTTATGCTAGTTTACTTAAAAGTAGGTTAGGTTTGTTCATGATTGCTTTCATTTAAAAACAGAGGGTTAGGATAGAACAAAAAGTAGGCAGGATGAATACATACATTGGATCCTGTATTCATTTTTATTATTTAGGCTACCTATTACTATTAGTGGATAATACAACAAATTTTAGTCCAATTTATCAAAATATGATGTATTTGTTTGCCAGAATATTATAAAAACAAATAAATAATCTTGTATTTAAAAGATTATAAATAAATTAAAAAAAAAAGTCTAAGCAACGGTAACTTATCTACAGTTTAGGGATTGAATCTTGGGTCATATCATTCCACCAAAGCAACAGATGGAAAGAGCAAAGAAAGACAACAACACTGTGAGGGAGGAAAAGAGGAAAGTGAAGGGCTGGAGTGGAGAGTGAGGAATGAAAGGGATTGATTGAGGAGAGATTATATGGGTAAGATTAACAAATGAAGAGATCAGATCCTGTTAAAAACGGATTCACTCACAAGAACTCTAGGCTGAACACATCGTAATAACACGGCAGACACTATAACTACTCAACTAGATGTAGGAAATAGCTTTGTGATTATGGCAACATCCATGTCACAAAAAGGCACTAAATCAAAAGTATGTTAAATAGATAATTCTATCATCATCAACTTTTGTGTTCCACAGTGTAAAGAATGTCATATGGGTTTGGAAAAACATGAGGGTGAGTTTTAAGCTCAATCGACAGCATCTGTGGCATAATGTTGATTACCACAAAAATAATTTAAACACATCCCTCCTTTTCTATTTTTTAAAAAAAGCAAAAATCTAGTTACAGTGAGGCACTTGAAATGGAATTGAAGGGCCAATTTTTGGAAGGTTTAAAAGGCAGAAATATGAAGCTTATAATTTGATAAAAGCACTTACATTTATTGTACTGTTACAATAAATGTGTTGTAAAGTTGTTTAAATCAGTGTTTTTAGAGTTTTAGGGTTTGTTGACTTTACATCGTCATGACAAGGAAGCTGTAAAATTGGCTATAACTTCATACAGAAAAGGTAAGTGGTTTTATCACACTAAAATCATGTTAACACGCATATTGTTTATGTCTTGTGGCTATACTTAGTATTTTAACGTTTACAGATTGGCCCCATTCACTTCCATTGTAAGTGCCTCACTGTAACCTGCTTTTTTTAAAGGAGGGGCAAGTCAAAATTCTTTTTTGTGGTAATCAACATTATGCCACAAATGCTGTTGATTGAGCTTAATTTGTATTGAACCCGGAATATTCCTTTAATGATGACAGAATTCTCATTTTTGATTGAACTATGCCTTTAAGTTCAAAACTGCACATATTATATATATATTGTACAATACATTGTACGTGCCATTTTTGCAATTGTCTATGATATCAGCAGAAAATATAATGCTGAAATTACAGTGCCACTGTCATTTCATTAACATTTTCCCATTAATATGATGGATGTACTATATTTTGATGCATGTGATCTTGCACTTACACAATCAGTTAGCCTTTGGTTAAATTTATTCTCTCTGTTTTTCCTGCTGATTTCTCTCTTCTCTTGGGTTTTGGCCTTAATCCATTGACAGCCCACCACTATACAGCAGACAAGCCAAATCTCCTCTATAGCACACATACACAGTCACCGAAGTACAGACACTATATTTGTATCAACAGAAAGAGACGGTCTACATTTCACCATCTGTAGGTCAGATGTCTGGCTGTCTGACAAAATAATAGTTCTATCCACCAATCAAAGACTAGATCTCCATGGATAACCCAACTAGGAGTTTCTCTGCACCGTGCTTAGGCCAGTTTTATATTGCATGATTATAATTATTGTGAAAAATGATGGCTGAAAGTTGCTAAAATTATAGTTCAGGGTTACAGTGGAGTACAAATTTTTGAGACAACTATTGGCAATGCTTCTATTTTGCTTTCTAATTTTCATTCTAATTTAATTCATTCTAATTTACAGTAATACAATTTTAAAAAGAAATATAAGAATTTCAGAATTTCTTACTATTTGATATGTCTTCCATTTGCAGATCTACATCAAATTAATTTCTACAAAGACATTGGTAACTAAAAACTAGTGCCCCTAGGGGTCAGTGTAAATCGAAGACAACATGAACAAAAAAATTACTGGTTGCACCGTTAAGCAAGGGAAGGAGAAAGTATTTTAAGTTTTAACTAGGGCTGTCGATTTAATTAGTTAATTCAGAACGATTAATTATGTTTAAAAAATAAGTGTTAAAAAATGTATGCAAATAATCATGTCCCCAGACCGTACTAAGGAATATTCCTTCCATCAGAGCAATTCAAGCTTGAAGTACCACAGTAAGCGAAACTCCAGCTGTATTCACCTTCCCCTTTTCTGAGCTCCGTTCTTCTGCATTTTGTCAGCTAACTTCCTTTCTGTATTGAAGCTACCGAGAAGAGTCGATCAAAATGGATTACATGTGGGAGCATAGAAAGTATTTTTCCCTAAGATTTGATGGTGTGGATCTACACCTCCCCTTTAATACGTGAAAATGCTAGTGAGGTGTTTTTTCTGTCACTCTAAATGTTCGTTTTTTCTGGTAAATTGGACCTGGCAGATTACATTCAGACAGCTATGACACACTGCACTTTTTCATGATACAAGCGTTTAATTGTTATAAGTGTAATTCTGCTTAATTTATAGGTTTCAACTTGTTAATAATTTGTGTTAAAAATATGTAGTTGAGGGGCCTGGGTATCTCAGCGAGTAAAGACGCTGACTACCACACCTGGAGTCACAAGTTCGAATCAAGGGCATGCTGAGTGACTCCAGTCAGGCTTCCTAAGCAACCAGTTTGCCAAGTTGCTAGGGTGGGTGGAGTCACGTTGGGTTAACCTCCTCGTGCTCACTATAATGTGGTTCTTGCTCTCGGTGGGGCGCGTGGTGAGTTGTGCGTGGATGCCGCAGAGAATAGCATGAAGCCTCCACACGCGCTAGGTCTCTGCAGGAATGCGCTCAACAAGCCACGTGATAAGATGCGTCTGAGACTGTCAGTCCGCGCAGAGGCAACTGAGATTTGTCCTCCGCCACCCGGATTGAGGTAAGTCACTATGCCACCATGAGGACTTAGAGTGCATTGGGGATTGGCCATTCCAAATTGGGGAGAAATGGGGAGAAGTGTAGCTGACATAAAATTTCCAACAGTGAAAGCTCGTATTTTATCACATGCAAGTTAATAACATTAAAGAAAATAACAATTGTACTTGTTTAAATTAATTTGTCACCCTACATTTTAAGAGGCTTAAATGTGATTAAAATAGTTGTAAGCGGAATATAAAATAAAACATACACTTTCACATGTGTGTGTATAAATATAGTGGCACCCCTTCCCCCATCACGGTTTAACACTCACTCTGCTTTTAATCTGCTCACCTTAACTATAAAACAATGGGTGAATGACATGAGAAGATGGTCAGAGGTGTCTTACAGAGATATTTTGAATTACTTTAAGTTGTCTCTTGGAGTTTCATGAGCACAGAGGCACATCAGTACGTCCACTGCGTGAAGGTAGGATCTGGTGTATTTATGAATGAAGTACTCTTGTTTTAAAATCTCTGCGCACTGCTTCCAGTTATGACATTCCCTGAACACTTCAAAATACTCATGATAGCTTTTGACAACTTTATAACCTTTAAATCCACATTTCTAGCTAATCACACTTTGACATCAACATATATATATATATATATATATATATATATATATATATATAGCAACCGCTTGACCGGAAGTTCCGGGACAACATTTTCAAGATGTCTGCGTGCTAGTTTCTCTGGTGCATAAGGTAACAGAGAACAAACCACACTCAGGCTTGCTTGACACTAGCGACAGCACAAGATGAGAACACAGCTGGACAGAGCGCAAATCTGAATGCAGGGATCTCAAGATGTGTTTTTCTAAAAACTGTAGTGGATGTTTCCCTATTTGGTGAAAACATGAATCCATATTGAGGCACTTAGCCCTAATTAATACATCAAAAAATGTACACAAATCACCTTCAGGTGAATGCTGCATTGCTGTTGGATGCATTTTTGTAGTGACATGTCATCATTCACTCTTAAACTTCGTTCTCAAAATGATGGCTCCGTTTGTGGCTGCTTGGAAAGGTGTGTTGACATGTATCAACACGTTACAGGATATTTTGTGGTTTTATGTTTTTCTTGCTCTGTAATTGTATTCGTTGCAGGTATCTGTTTAGTCTGCTTGGATGATTCTTGATTGTAATCACTGAACAAAACACACTGCTCAACTGGTCTTTGAGCAAAGGTTGGATAATTCTTCTTGTGTGTGTTAATCCTTTTAAGCAAGTAATAGTCTCTGCTGGATCGTGTGCATTGTATGTATTAGTACATTTCTGAATAGTTGCCTAGTAGATAAAGATCTTGACTGGTGACCAAAAGGTTGTAGGTTCAGGTTGTGCGGCGATAAATAAAAGATTCTGCTCTGTTTGTGGCTTGGTGGGTGCAAATTTAACGGTAGCCAGCTGGTACGTGATAGAGGTGTAGTGTGTAAACCTCACTTTCCTGGCCTTAAGAGATGCACTAGCGACCGAGGCTAGAGGCTATGGCTTTTATTGCCTCCTTGCTAGAGTGTCCAACTCCCATGCCGGGGATGAACAGTTCGAATCCCGCTAGGGGCGGGTCGAGTAGGACCGATGACACAAATATATGTGCGTAAGGGGTATAGAGTAAAGAGAGTAAGCTGTATGTACTGAATTAAGTGAGTGTTATTGTTTTTATGTGCAATTAAAAAATTACAATTGTTATGCCATCCACTATCCCACCCAATTTCATTTGAAACATTTGAATTCAAAATGGTGAACAAAGGAAACAGCATAGCAAATAAAAATGGACACATATTTTGATCACAAATCACATTATAACACAAAATTGAAATTTGTCTTTCTCGCCTCAAAATTGTTTTCGTGCAAATAGATTTACAACTTACTGTTATCTCAGGAGGGTGGTGGCTGGTGTTAATTTATGATAGGGAAGCTATACTTTCTAATTGCTATACTTTCTAACACCATATGTCTCATTCACCAAATGTTACAACACTTCCCGGTCTGTTCTGCGCAACTGTACTTGGGTGACCATTCTTGCATCCATTACTCTTGGTTGAAAGCTCATAGAATCAAAAATTATCTTCAGAAGAAGTTGCAAAAAACAAAACAAAACAAAACAAAACAAAAAAAAACAGGTAGACTATTCCTCCATTTATTTATACTTTACAGACAAAAAGAGAGGCAACAATAAATCTCATTACTGATATTTTGTTGGTTTATCTTATTCTTCAGAAGAGTTGGGAAAGCTCTGGCAGACTTCTAGGTAAAAAAAAAAAAAAAAAAAAAAAAAAAGTCACATGCATTGCAGCAAGAACAAATGTGAGAAATAACTTTTGCAACACTGTGAAATATCGGAAGTGAAGAAATTTTAGGGCTTTTGAGTTTACTCGACCTTTGAATTTCTTTTCCAACTTAAAGTGTGTAGTGTACGTATGAACATAGTGCAGTTTTGTTTGTTGGCAACTTGGCATCTCTCGCAGTGGAAGCAAAAAATTCTTGTTTGGTGCCCCCTCGTGGTTAGATGTGCATAGTGCAGTTTGTGAAGACTACGGTCAAAGGTGAAGAGAGCTAAATATATATCTCTAGTCTATTGTGTTTGATGTAAAATATTTAAAAAAATAAAAATATATTAATTTTTTTTTCTAAACATAAATTTTAATTTTAGTGACCTAAGCAGATGTACATTGATCATCTTTCATGTCGCAACTTGGTTTGAGTCAAACTAATGCCAAATTACGGGGAAAATAGTCACACTATATGGGGAACATATAAAACTGTGAAACATTTTAACTGTAAAGAAAAGAAACAAACAAAATTTAGAATGAAATTTAAAAATGTCAAAAGCAATATATAAAAATATCAAAAAATATTTGGTCAACAAATATTGTAATTTATTCAAAGACTTACCCCACCCTGACATTTATTATAAATACTCCGTCTTGGGAACATAGTTCAACTTTCTGATAAAAATGTACTTTTATTAAACAACTGACCCTCCTCTGAATATTTGCCCAGTGCCAACCCGTCCTATAGGCGACATAGTGGTCACCTAGGGCCCTGAAATGCCTGGGAGGGCTCACATATAAGTGCAATGTCAATTAACAGTTTTTTAATAATGCTGAGATTTATCAATTACTTTTATTTTGAAACTCCTTGTTGCTCTGAAGTATTTCATAACTCACATATTCAGTGCAAGCAACAAATAACAATGACAGTGATGAGCAAAAACTACATATTAAGAATGTGATGAGCTCTGAATAATCAGCAAATAACAAATAACTTAAATTTACAACAAATACTATAACAGAAGTGGTTATATAATTGGCAAACAGTTAAGATATAAACAGTACACAGTAATGTCTATAATTTATTCATAATATAATGCATTACTGGAAACTTGAGTGCTGCTTGTACGTGTGTATATATATATATGTGTGTGTGTGTGTGTGTATATATATATATATACACACACACACACACACACTGTATATCAGGGCTCGACATTAAGCATTGTCATGTAATTGGTCATTCATTTGTCCAAGTAAAAAAGTTACTTGTCTGGAGACAAAAAAGAAAGAAAGAAAGAAAGAAAAGCCTCCATCATCATCATTTACATCTAATAGGAAGTAAAAACACAGTGCAGAAAGACGGTAAATCTTTGCTCACCCTCAAGCCTGTATGAATTTCTCTCTTCAAAGGAACACAAAATTAGATTTTTGGCAGAATGTTAGTCACAGTCACTATTCACTGTCACTGCATGCATATATATATATATATATATATTCTATAAAATAAAAGTGAATTGAGACTGAAACTAATATTCTCCCTAACATCTCCTTTTGAGTTCCACAGAAGATTGAAACAGGTTTGGATCAGCATAAAGGCGAGTAATGATGACAGAATTTTTGGTAACACTTTACAATAAGGTTACATTAGATAATGCATTAGCTATCTTGAAATAACAATGAAAAATATTTTACAGCATTTATCAATCTTAGTTCATAATAGTTACTAAAAAAAAAAAAACTGTTGTTCATTTGTTCAGAGCCTGAACTAATGTTAACATATAAAAAATTTTATTTGAATGTATGAAAATGTATTAATATACTCTATGTTGGAATTAACATGAACCAAGTTTAATAAATTATCTAAAAGTGGTGTTTATTGTTAGTTCATGTTAACTGATGTAGTTAACTAACATTAACAAATGAAACCTTTTTGTTAAGTGTTACCAAATTTTCATTTTTGTGTAAACCATCTTTTTGAGAGTACAATTCAGTTCTCACCGGGGGTCGGTTGCACCAGCTATAAGTTACAACTTAGCTTAGTTGTGGCGTGGGCACTAAGTCACAATTTACACACTACTAAATATTTGAGCGTAGCACCATTAAACTTAGGTAGGATGTAACCCTACGTATAAACTAAATATTTAAATGAATAGTTCAACCAAAAATGAAAAATTGCTGATAATTTACTCACCCTCAGGCCATCCAAGATTTTCTTTCTTCATCAAAACAGAATTTAATACTTTTAGGATTTCATTTCAGGCCTCCTCCTCTAAACAATGCAAGTGAATGTACTCCATTTTGTGACGGTGTTTTGCGTGACAGGCATGTGATGTTGACATTTACACTCATTTACATTTACGAGAGAGAACATTTTTTACTTTTAAGCGGCTCTTCAGCATGAAACCGTTCAAACTGTGCAGTGTTCAGGGTGCGTCACCCGGTGTCAAGTTTCAACACATTCAAAATATATATAGGATATTAAAATGAATAAATGTCTATTTTTCCAGCCTGTTGTATTACTTTTTATTTATTTTAGATACAGTTCCTATACATTGTTATTTACACAGGGCAAATATAATTTATATATATATATATATATATATATATATATATATATATATATATAAGTCAATTAAACACTGACTTAGTTACAAACAAACTAGTAGTTACTAAGCCCTTAGTGTGAACTTTCGGGCATGTAAAATTCTCTTTAACATGCCCGTTCAAAATTCCACTTGTCACGGACAAGCGTTAATGTCAAACCCTGTATATACATACAGTATATAATGCATGATGTTGGTAACACTTCACATATTTTGTAGAGTATGTTGTAATTTTATACATTTATTAATTACACTTTCTCTTGGTCAAAACAATGATTTTAATATTGTTTTATATTATCATTAAAAATTTTCCTGTTTGATGAATAGTCTTGTTTTCAATTGCTTAACTATTCACCTAACTACAGTACCTGTCTAAAATAGGCAATATATGGCAGGTCGCTGTTATGACAACTTACCCCATAAAGTTTGACAACATGCCCTGTTATTGAGGCATGCTGTCCCAAAAGGCCAACTGTGTCTTCTTTCCTGAGCAATAACATTGTTAATGTTTAATAGCTTTTTGTAGCCAAGACTATCCAAAAATATGTGACTTTGACAAAATATTTTACATTTACAAACATTCACTAGAGTGAAAAGTGTGACGACTTAGCCCGATCTCCCCTATTCACTTTAGAATTGCTGCGTTACCAACATGATCACATGCGAAATCGACATGCTGCTTCCGATTTTTCATGTGCCCTGAAATCGACCCCATTTTGCCAAATTACTGACACTTGCCATCCTCTATTAGACATTTTCGCAGTTTTGCAAGTGGTGCAACTGATAGCATATTGCATAAACAATCTCTTAATCATGGGTTCTGGTCCCATGTGAACCAGGAAGTAATTGTGTTTACATAAACAATGGTAAGCATGCTTCAGAGGCTGCATTTTCACTCTAAAATACCATTTTTACTCTCCTGACGGTTGGGATTTGGGTCAAAGCACATCAACCATTTGTTATACATGGTGACTGATTGGTCTCGTGGCAATCCTAATGTAACTTTATTTTAATAAACCAAGATTTCATTTGTATGTCAGTGTATGTATATCATGAAACAGGACTCCACTTTCAATGTTGGGGTTTGGGTGTATGGTGAAAAAAAAATGCATTCCTGTTGACTGTATTTCATCATTTGCAACAACAACAAAAAAAAAAAAAATACAACTCACTTTTGGCACCACCCTGTGGACGTTTCATCTCAAAAACACTTCCAGTTTCGGGCACTAGGGGTAAGAATTCGGTAAGATTTCAACAGCAGAACTTTCAACCTCCTGTTGCAAAATTCACAGTCTTCACCGTGATCCATATTGTGTAACATTATATTCTCAATATATTTTCTGTCCTGTCTACGCTAACAATCAGTACAATATGTGCTGATTTCGCTTCATCTATTCATCCTCTTTTCTGCCCCTCTGACTCTCTGCCTTCTAAAGATCATCTGATGGATCGCTACCTGCTCTCTATTTTTCTACAATCCTACATTCTGTTATCAGCCCTGCCAGCTGCCTTTCACTCTCCATGTAATCTGGTATGTTAAAGATTATTAAGGCCTATCCCACTCCTGCCTGCCTCTCTTTTTCCTCGCTCCAACTCCCTCCCTTTTCATGTTTTACCGTGTCAGAGCAGTCGCTTGCAGTCCAGTTGAACAAGATGTGTGATTAGAGCCCTGCTGCCACCAAAGGCGAAATGAAGATGCAAAATAACATGTGAAAATGAAAGAGACGGGAAGGAAGAATGTGTGCAGAGAGAGAGAGAAAATGGACGCAGATGTAAGACGATAGCATCAGGATTAGTTTGCTCAGAAAAAAAATAAAAAAGTGAAATAATTCTGAGTGAAGAAACAGGTCTCTCTGCTGCCAATACATCCTGTGCATTTGGCTGTTTTTAGAGGTATTAACACGACCCGTCACCTCTTGTTTAAGCAGCTCCGCCCTCCCTTGGGATATGTGACTGTGCTGATGACGGGATCCTAAAATTTATATAATATTTGAGCACAGGGACCATAAGTGAGATATACTGGCAGGGGGGAAGGGGGAGGGACAGAGAAGACCAGAGAGAGCTGGAGCAAACAGGAGAGAAATACAAATGATGGGAGCAAAGCAATCTAAAAGAAGCAGTATGAAGAAGGTAATGTTACCATTTTATATAAAGGTATGTATGTAGATTATATAGTCCAATATTACTTTTTTTGAGAAGTTGTAGACTGTATGTATGAGTGTGACAGATTTTGAAAGTTACTTTTTGAAAATTACAAAGAATGTAGAATTTTCATTTTTGCATGTCTGTCTCTTTAAACTATCAAAATAAAGTTTATTTAATTTAAGCTCGTTACGCTGTAAAAATTATATTGATGTTTGATGGACAATAATTACTTTGATTTGCATTAAGACCTTATTTTAACCATAAAAGTTTCAGTTACATGTAAATTATATCCAGTGAGACTATTTCAACTGGAGTATTTGATCAAACCCAACAAATATAATTTATAGCAGACGTCCTGAGATTTCTGATGATTTGTGAAGACATTCCACCATGGAGATCCACTTTGCTTAAATGTAGCACATTTGAGAATTAGACTTAAATTGTCAATCTGGAGTTTGTTTAGTCCATAATGAAATGGTTCCTTGTAAAGGGGCTTCCGACCCTTGAGGGCAGTGGAGTGCCATTGGCAGCCACCTTGTTAGTGGGCAGTGGTGATACGGCAGCTGAGGAAGAGGATGACGAAGAGTTGGGGGTCGATCGACAGTTTGAGGAGCCGATATGTGCTCTGGTTCAGAACTGTACCATGCTGCACAACATCGTGGGTCCCGCCTGCATCTTTCTCCGACAGAGCTTTGCTCAGTCTCAACTCGTATGTACACAAATGCCCCCTTCAAAGAAAATGCATCTCGATGTGCAGAATAATCCTATCAGTGAATCTTGTCATCATTGTGTCTCTTATCCATCCATCCATCCAAGGGCGTAGCAGCCATGGGGGACCCGTCCCCCGCACTCTTTAAAAGGTGATATTTGTCCCCTGCACTTTTCCAAGCTAAACCCATACCAAGTCCAAATGGTGGATTTGTATACAGTATTCTTTGCATTTTGTTACTTTTGGTTGATTGAGCGACCATCCAGCCAATCACAGGTGAGTTTCATAAGCCAAAACAACCCTTATGTAATAGGCCATCAGTCAGACGGTCTAATCAACTTGGTTCCATTCATTTCTACAAAGTTGCATTCAACAATGCTCATTTATCCATGTTTTTTTTTTTTTTTAATCGCCATTGATGTTGATCTAAATTAATAATCTAGAGATGAAGGATCACACAAATGAGAGTTATTTATCAGCATATCATTCTTGACTGGGGGTGGGTGGGGGATAATAGTGTTCAAAACAGTGTTACTATGAATGCAAACTTTAATACAGTAAAAAAAAGACACTCTATTAGCATAACATAAATATATAAGTAAATACAAATTTCCAACATTCTTTTGAATGTCCATGTACTAAAATAAAATACTTGATGCCATGAGTGTACCTTCATTTACTATTATTTTGAATGGCCATGGAAAATGAAGCAATGTGATAACAATTTTACCTGGTCGCAAAAAGTAGTCTGTTAATTTACCTGATGAACTTTCACCTTTTGCTGACCGTTTATGCTTCACAGAGCTAATGTGTGCTTCTAAATCGCATGCACCTTTATTAGTAACTGACACATAAGTGCCAGCTTTACATGTCATACATTCTACTTCCCACGGATCTCGACCTGGATGAAAGCATGGGAATTTTTTGTGCAAATCTTCAGTAAATTTGCACTTTCGTTTGGGCATTGTTTCCACTCAGCTGTCATTTGCTGCTATTGTCAAGCAACTGTTTGATGCCGAACACAGCAGTGCTTCGCGCATTCGCGAGAGATTGACAGGCAGGAATTTGGCCAATAGTTGCTGCAAGCCTCTTATAATCGACCAATTGGTGTGCGAGAAGGCAGGACTTACAAAAAGGGTCATAATGCAACTAAAGCCGAATCCCGGACATTTTCGCAAATTTAGAAATCCCAGCCGGATGCTTTTTTAAGGTCCGAAAAAGAGGACATTTCCAAAAAAAAAAAAAGAAAGAGGACGAATGGTCACCATACATTACGTGAAATGCACTGCAGAAAAAAACAAAGGACAATACTTTTACGCACACATTGTAAGTGGAGTTTATATCAATCTTTAAGTTATGCTTTTTACATTGTTTGTGAGATAATAGTATGATCGGTTCTTTTTGCCAATTTAAGCAGATTACTAGATTTGTTAAATATGTAAAGCTATTTTTAATATCAGCTCCTGTTGTTGGTGTCCTGTCGATAAACTGTAGGAAATAAAGATAGATCTGCTGTGTTCTTAGAACACTTTTACTGAAGTGAATATGCAGACATGCTTTTTTATACATGAAAATGTACGGACATTATTGAAACTTTAATTGTTGTCTTTTGATAAAACTCTTGCTCAGCAGCTTACAAACTGTAGGGAAATTATAGATTTGCTTTGTTCTTATAATGCTTAAAACCTCTACTGAAGTCTCTTTGTAGGTCTGTAGACATTAAAATTTTAAAGGATTAAAATGTTCTTTTGATCGTTGATTCAGTGACTAACTAATTTCACACAAGACACTCATTTGTCACCACCTTCTGGCATTACCAGAAATGGTCACTGAATCATTAAATGAATCTGAACTAATTTTAGTGAATGTAGTCAAAAAACTCCAGCCACTTATACACAGATACATTTAACTCCCACAATGCACAAGCACAGAGTAAAAAATTTAATTGTGCACAAGCACAATTATTCAGGATCAGCTTGTGTTCAGTCTTTTATTGTCATATGTGAAACAGAAGCAAGTGCTCCACAAGATGCCCTCTTTTTTTGCAGCTAATTTAGCCAAATATTGCCATTATTTTGCAATACTTGAATCTTTTTTTTTTTTTTTTTTTTTTTGGGATTTTTCCCCTTTTTCTCCCAATTTGGAATGCCCAATTCCCAATGCGCTCTAAGTCCTCATGGTGGCGTAGTGATTCACCTCAGTCCGGGTGGCAGAGGACGAATCCCAGTTGCCTCCGCGTCTGAGACAGTCAACCCGCGCATCTTATCACGTGGCTTGTTGAGTGCGTTGCTACGGAGACATAGCGCGTGTGGAGGCTTCACGCCATCCACCGCGGCAACCACGCTCAATTCACCATGCGCCCCACCGAGAACGAACCACATTATAGTGACCACGAGGAGGTTACCCCATGTGACTCTACCCTCCCTAGCAACCGGGCCAATTTGGTTGCTTAGGAGACCTGGCTGGAGTCACTCAGCACGCCCTGGGATTCGAACTAGCGAACTAGCGAACTCCAGGGGTGGGCAATACTTGAATCTTTAAAATACTACAAATATTAAAAGTAAATAATATGTATATATTAATATAATACTTGTATCATACTTGTATATTAATATATATTGTAATATATTAATACTGCACTGCAAGTGTTGGGTCTGTACAAGCCACCTACTGACAGCTGTGTCCCCCCACTTTTAACATGACTGCTATGCCCCTGCATCCATGTTTTGTTTTATTAATCCTGTTGAGTCAAGCCACTCATTCCTTTCCTTCAACTCCATAATGACCTATTACCTGCCACACTGTCATGGTATTGGAGGATACCAAGTCATTGTCCACTAATCACCATCCACAGTGAGTTTCCATCATTAATGAAACCATGTGTACAATACTTTTTGAAAGTCAAAGTCAGGTCTATTGCATTTTTGCAGAGCAGTGGGAAAAAAAATATGTGGTTCAGATTACACATAGATGTTTGCTTTTAAATTGTAAGCAGTCATTGATGCAGCATCTTTAAGGTAAATTACATTAAAGTTTTCAATATTCCATATTAAACACAATCGTGTAACACGTTACAATAAGTTTGTATTTGTTAACATTAGTTAACTACATTAGTTTACATGAACTTACAATGAACACTTATTCAGCACTTATTAATCTTGGTTAACATGAATATCAACATATACCAATAAATGTTTTAATTAAAAGTTGTATATGTTAACATTAGTTCATGCATAATGAACTAGCATGTACTAACAATGAACAATGGTATATTTCAAATTTAACATTTAAAGATTAATAAATGCTGTGAAAATATATTTTCCATTGTTAGTTCATGATACATAATGCATGTACTAATGTTAACAAATACAACCTTATTGTAAAGTGTTACCAAAAATTGCAGTAAAAAAAAAAAAAAAAATAGCAAAAGCACAACCTTGTTAAATATTAAGTACATACATATATTGGTCATTACTATTACCACTATTATTCAATCCATATGTAGTTACACTGTCACATGGACGCTAACATGAAATGCAACCCAAATGCAATTTGTGTAGGTGTGCAACAAATGTGGGAATCCTTATATCTATAATATAGCCATTATAATATAATATCACCTGAGAGGAGTATGGGTCTGAATGGAGAAATGGCAAAGTAGGGTTTATAAGATTGTAATTTAGATTCTAAAGTGTGGACTAATGATTTGAAACTATGGCTCCATGAAGCAATGCAATAGTGACTGAGACCACTTTGACTTTAATATCTTATAGTTCTATTGGGTGTTGATTTATACAGTATATGCCATAATGTTCTTTTTTTTTTTAATTCATGAAAGGATCTTGTTAAAACTCAAAGTCCTTGCGGGACTGGAAACTCCGAGTCATTGTATAGGGAAGGGTTCGGTAAGGCATTTCATTTTAAAGATGAAAGGTGAAATTTAGATTTGTGCAGGATTCCAATGGTGGAAATGGAATGGTGGTTATGAAAACAGTCTACAAAATACAAAGAGGAATATATGTATAGTAGCTTAATGTTTCACATCAATATCAGCTTTATTACTATCCCAGAATCCAATCGCATGGATAGTGCATTACTCTTTCTTTTATCATATTGAGAATCCTGACACAATAAATATATTTTCATGCGATCTCTCTGAAAGTTGTACTTCTTTTCTCTATTGACTTTGTGTGATAATTGTGTCTTTTTTTTCTGGTCAATTACTTTCATTTGCTATTATTCATTTTGACTGGTAATGTCAGTATGCACATAGTAATAGTACAGGATGGTAAAGTTGCACATGTACTAGTGTGTGTGTGTTGAACTAATACTATATATGCGTAGCTTACGCATAACATGTCTATACGTTTTTTCACAGATTGTTAAATTTTAACAATGTAAAAGTACATATTTTTATTTAAGTCTTCGACATTTTAATCACCTTTTCGCTTTCACTAGTTTGTTTCTAAAGGCCCTGCGGTGTAAGAAATACATTTTTAAAATGACGAATATTCCATGTAATCTCTCATTTAATGCAAGGTCCTAAAATCTGCATGCATAATAATTAAAGAACTAGCAAAACATAGTTTATATTGTTTTAGTTAGAGTATTGCATGTCACATCAGGACATGTAAACTACCCATGTTTCTTTGAATGGTGATTCTTACTAAAATGGATGTTCCTCACTAAAAACATAAGTGAACACCATTCAACTCCATTTGTTGCCTGACAAGCAGACTCTTGTAATCTGTTCACCGAAGTGACCCTTTCCTGCTGCTTGCATCATGCTTGCCAATTCATGGCAGTAATCAGCCTAAATACTCTCCAGCTTTGTGAATATGTTCAGGTTGGCCACTGCCAAAACACAGGCTCAGTCAATCAGATCAAAATCTAAATCACCCTTCCATTTTTATTATCTTATTTATGTAATGTGTAAATGATGGTTCAGATAAGTTCTTTTCTCTGATATTGATGCTATAATGACTGAATTTCCATGAACAAAAATGTATGACAACACATGCAAATCCATGTTTTGCTATTCTGTCCTTAGATAACTTACAGATACAGCAGACTGATCACACTGTGAATTCAACGACAGTAGGTTGAAAGTTCTGCTGCAGAAATCAGTCTGTGCATACCCAAATATATTCCACTGCCCCCAGTGGCCGAAGCTGGAAGTGTTTTGGTGAAAAGTGATGGCAAAAGAGAGTTCCACTTTTAGTTGTAAATGACAGTCAACAAGAAAGCATATTTTATTAACTCTAATCCCTAACCCAATCCTAAACCCAATCGTCAGAGATGTAAAAAAACGTACTTTTAGAGCAAAAATCCAACATCCAACAATCCAACACCATTGTTTATGTGAACGCAATTACTTTCTGGTTTTCATGGAACCAGAACTCATGTCAAGGAGATTGCAAGTACAACACGTTTTCAGCAGCACCACAGTGAAAGGTGAGCACATTTTAATTAATGGCAAAATGTCTGATGGGGATGGTGTTCGTCAGTAATTCGAGAGATGGGGTATGGGGCTTGTCAGTAATTTCGCAGTATTGGGTTGATTTAATGGTACATGAACATTCGGTATAGCATTGTCAATTTCCTGTGTAATCATGTTGAAAACATTCCAGAATACCATAGCACAGTGGTTCCCAACTGGTTTTGCTTCAGGATTCAAGAAGAAAATCAAGAGTTCATGGCAAATTTGCCACAAACTTGCCACAAATTCGTGACTGATTATTTTTACATGCAAATTAGCAAACTTCAGAACAGGTTCACCACTACTGGTGAAGAGCTGCAAACTGCTGACAAACATTTACGGTGAACCACAAGCTCATTTGAAAATAATGTGTGGCAAATTTGCAGCTAGTTTGTCAGAACTCCAGATTTTTGTAAGGGTGGGCATCAAGTGACAGAATTACCATAACTGTTTTGCATACAAAGTGAACAAAAATGTCCTTAAAATCAAACATTGAAACTAATTAATATTACCCTGAACTGCATAGGCCCAACAATAATGCAAAACTGCTAATTTGGCAAAGGCTTAGTTGGAAAATGGACAATTTTTGTGATTATCATGTTTACAGTATACATGTGTTCAAATTCCAATGCTTTCCTTTAAGAAACTCAACAAGACTGTCTTTATATTTTGAGCATTTGGTTTCATGCTCATATAGCCAATTCATTTCATCACACAAAACACATTGAGGTTGGCATGTTGATCCTTTTTGCAAGTGATCCCGTATTTAACAGTCTGGGTCATATTTATTTTTACTTGCATAGTTTTCTCTAGGTGTTTGATGATGAGGGCATGTCAGGCTGTCCATGTTGGAACTTGTCTAATCTGGATAGCTTCAAGATTGATTTGCACCAAAGTACCATAAAACGTAAATCCACATCTGTCAACATCAAAAGATATGGGAAGCATTTGTCCTTTCTAAAGTTCATAACCCTATTTATTTTTTGATCCCAAATGGCTAGTTTCATTTTATTATTTGCATTTAGCATGGTTTCCCCTGCTATCTGAGACCCTATCAGAACAGACTTCAGACCCACCAGTTTAGGATACACAGCAAAAGCTGGTTTATCCCATAAGGGCTTTTATATAAATGCCTGATTTTGTGCACTCAAGGTATCGCTGGATCCACATGCGGAGAACAAGTGCTTACTGGTATAATTACAAAGCAGAACAATCCTGAGTCATTCTGTGGCTCAGATTAATGATACTCAGAAAAGGGAGAAGATAAACACATTAATAGTGTGTGATACAAAACTCATATTACAGGGGCACTCCCTTTGTTTTCACCCATGACGACCGGTAATCAGAGTCTGCCATGTTCTTCTGCCCTGCAAGTTAATACAACAGTGTACAGAATGTTGCCCCGGGCGACACTGACAGGTCTCCGTGAGGGCTAGCCGTTATAATGTAACATGATGTAAATGTAGCATTTGAGCTTGTGAGTTGAAACAGCACAGTTCAGAATGCAGAGCAGATTATGGTCTTGTTTGCATAGTTTGCTTAGAATATGCAGTCATGGACACAATATACTGTATATATACACACCCATAAATATTGTTTATCTAAAGCGAAAACACCTCAATACCATGGAAAAAGGGGACAGCGTTCGGGAACTTTTTTCGAAACAGTCCAATTATATTTGCAATTCAAAAATTGCATATAGCAGCTTTAATAAATGTCACAATAAAAGAACTGTGGAGTCTTAATATCTTAAATTGATAGTTGACACAAAAATGAAGAATTCTCATAATTTACTCACCCTTATGCCATCCCAGATGTGTATGACTTTCTTCTGTTGAACACCAAATGAGTTTTTAGAAGATTTCAGCTCTGTAGGTCCATACATCGCAAGTTAATGGTGACCAAAACTTTAAAGCTAAAAAAAAAAAAAAAAAGCAAATGAAAGGCAAAAGTAACCCATATGACTCCAGTGGTTAAATCCATGTCTTCAGAAGAAATGTGATAGGTGTGGGTGAGAAACAGATCAATATTTAAGTCCTTTATTACTATAAACTCTCCTCCCCGCCCAGTGGGTGGTGATTTGCATTGACAATGCAAATCACCACTGCATATCGCTGAAAACAAAAGAATGTGGAAGTGAAAGTGGAGATTTATAGTAAAAAAAGGACTTGAATATTGATACGTTTTTCACCCACACTTATTTCACTTCTGAAGAACCACTGGAGTTCGGATTACTTTTATGTTGCCTTTGTGCTCTTTGCAGCTTCAAAGTTTTGGTCATCATTCACTTGCATTGTATGGATCTACAGTGCTGAAATATTCAAAAAATGTTGAGCAGAAGAACAAGAGTAAATTACGGGAGAATTTTCATTTTTAGGTGAACCATCCCTTTTTATTCATATAGAACATGTTAAAAGTTAAAAGGTTGATTTGTGGTTTATTTATTTGTAACAGCATGGTATTTGCAAACTTTTGTACATGACTCTCTGTATGTCCCATGCCTAATATCATGTATTTCTCTTTTTTGCATGTATGTGTTAGTCTGCATATGTTCATCCTAATACACTGACTGTCTCTAAAATCTGTACTCACAACAGGACCGAGATCTACGGCCAGAGGAAATTGAAGGTACAGAGATGTCCAACATCACTGATATGCTTTATATCTTTACACTAAATGCTTTCAGTGATGAATTAACCCATAAATCAAAGCAATGATTCCCCTACAGTGTCTGTTAGCCCTTTCCCTCCATTCTCATGGATTGTTCCCATTACCTCTCTCTATAAAGGTCTCTATACAGTGGCCCCAAATAGTATTTGGACACTTAAAATGTATGAATGTCATTGGTGAGAAACGTTATCTAATGCAATTACATTTTCTCATTTTTAAGTGTGGCTAAAACATCCAGATGCTTTTAGAAGCCCCTGTCTATGTATAATCTTATCCAAGTCCCTTGAACACCTGAAAGTGGTCACTGTACCCTTATCCTTCAGTATCCTCTCGCTGCACTTTGCTGACAGACCGCAACAAATTCTCATTCACTCACTCTTTAATACTCACTCTTTCTCTGCTTTCAGAGCTGAAAGAAGCCTTCAGAGAGTTTGACAAAGATAAGGATGGCTTCATTAGCTGTAAGGATCTAGGCGAGTGTATGAGGACGATGGGCTACATGCCCACAGAGATGGAGCTGATTGAACTCAGTCAGCAGATTTGTGAGTTACACACTTATCTTATCATTGTAGTTAAAGTGATAGTTCGCCCAAAAATTAAAATTCTCTCATAATTTACCATGCCATCCAAGAAGTGTATTGTTTTCTTTTTCTGTTGAACACAAACATTTTTATAAGACAATCTCCACTCTGTTTGTTAATACAAAAATGAATGGTGACCAGAACTTTGAAAGTCCAAAAAGCATATAAAAGGCAGCATAAAAGTAATCCATATAACTCCAGTGGTTATATCCATATCTTCAAAAGCGATATGATAGGTGTGGGTGAGAAACAATTCAATACGGGCAGGGAGGAGAAAAAGGACGTTTTAACTATAAATTCTCCTCCCTGCCCAATGTGCACGAAAAATGTGAACTGCCAAAAACAAAAGAATGTGAAAGTGGAGATTATATTTTAAATATTGGTCCGCTTCTCACCCACATCTACAACATTGCTTCTGAAGATATGGATTTAAACACTGGAGTTAGGGGAGTTCACATGTACCTTGGTGTGGTTTGAGGCTTCAAGAACATAGAGGGAGTCACAAACGAGGGTATGGAGTAGGTCAGCAAACTTAGGTGATCACCTGGCACTTCAGACATTTGTATCCAACCTAACTCTGCTACAGAGCACTTCAGCCGGTCAGCAATCCTCTGCTACTAACGCCACTCCATTTTAAACATTGAGTCAATGGTTAGATGGTTTGGTCCATTCTTTGTATCCAGGCAAACAATGTTAAGCACTAGTTAGTACCTTTTTGTAGTCCTCGTTGTTCTTTTCTCACTCCAGTGGCGCTCCTGATTTCACATGTACACTGGGCAAACTTTTTCCAAGCACTAACTCTGTTCACCCCACACTTGTTTCACACCTTGTCTCACACACCTGGTGCACTCAAATGAGCATCCATTTTATACTCTCAGGTTTGGGATTGGCGGCGGATCCTTAAAGTGACAGGGCACATTTTCTCTCCGCCACACTGTTTATGATTTTTTTGTTTTTCTTTTTGTTTTTTTTTTAACACTTTAAAGCAAGTCTGTTGGCTAAAAGGTATGATTTTTTTTTTGGGGGGGGGGGGGGGGTTACAAATTACAGGTTGTCATACATGTAACTACAAAACACAATAAATTTGAGTGCTTGCATTTTACTCAAGTTTGTTGTACATGAGCATCCTTATTGCCACATCATGGTATTGTATCAGTTGTCTGGGACAGATACTCCTAGTCAGGGTAAGAGCATTCTGCACATATTATTGGAAAAAATAACAGTTACACATTAAAAACTAGTCCATTACTGTATAGAAAAGAACATGTTACACAAACAAGATTGGGCCATGGAGCTTTGTGATGTCTTACCACCAGTAGCACAAAAGTCCCACAATTGTTTCCATCTTTTTGTGACATGGAGCAGAGAGCACCAGTTTTCCAGTATCTTCGCAACTCTTTTATTATTATTAATGTTATTGTTGTTCTCCTGTATCTCACAGCCCATATACTTCCTGAGTAAATAAGTGAAACACACATTGTTTTACAGGGTTAACATAATTACTTCTTGTAAGTAACATTGGACTGGTCTGCCATAACAAAAGTGCTAAAAATATAAATCCTTTGAAATATTACTTGAAGGATTTATATATATATATATATATATATATATATATATATATATATATAAACATAATGTGAAACCAAATTATTGGCATAGCAGATCTTGTACACTGTTTAATATAGGATATTAATTTATGGTTTGTGCTCCTAAGATCATCTAATATGATTCATGTTTTATAAAGACACTATAAGTACTACTGATCTTTTGTAGTGTCTGTTTGGATCTGGGATGTAACATTAAGAGTAAATGTTTTGATGACACATTTCAGTCAAGGAACTTGGTTAAAATTAAAATAGCAGACTCATACAGTCAGTCATGTTAGCTATAAATCTAATGGTCAGGACACTCTACAAATGGGCACTACACTTTTATATCCGAGAGAAAATTATACAAACCTTAAATCACAGTATTCCTCTGATGGCATCCGTTTCTTTAAAAGATTGCAGCCTTGGAGCTTATCTGTAAGTGCTTGATTCCATGTCAGTGCTGTTACTCTGGTCCCGCCCTGATAGTAAAACGAAGCGTGATTGGTTGAAGATAGAATGTGCTACGATTGGTCTGAGTAATGTGGCCATTTTCTGATTGGCTTGAGTAGCCGATGGGTGGTGTCCACCTATTTGTAGATTTGTGTGCACGTTTTGGTGCTAGATTTGTTCCAGAATCAACAAATGCGTATAGTGATCCGCAAATGCACAGGAAGTGATCCACAAATAAATGCGCGCGATTCACAAATGAATGCTGGACAGAGTTGTTTTTGTGAGTTAAAAAATATATTTGTAAATAATTTTTTTATTTGCAAACCTCATTTTATTTATTTGTGAATTCACTTTATTTTTGTGAAACTCCTAACATATATTTATAAAATCTCATTCTTTTTAGTTGTGAATTCATTCAATTTATTTGTGAACCAACTTTCTATTTGTGAATCTCTTTCCATTTGTATTATAATATGCAACAATTCTATCTCCATAGTATAAGTACACGATCACACACATACACAGGGTATTTTTTTAATCGCATAAAAATTCAGTCTATTGCCATTTTTTATGTTAACGCACTCACACAGTACTTCGTTGTTATTTCGTCGATCTCCATGTGACAGGGAAGCGGAGAGAAAGTAATGAGCCGCCAGTGTGTGTGTGTGTAGAGCTCCAGCTGAAGAGAATGAGATCTCAAACACAACATTCCGTAGTTTTGTGACATCCTCAGCGAAAATAAAGTTGTTTTGATCCGGCTAGTGTCACCCCTGCTTTAATATACTGTTATGAGAAGGATCGTGTGTCGCAGCATGTCTGGTTAGGACACGGTGGGAATTAAGGGGCCGTTTACACAACAACATTTTCAACTAAAAACAGAAAACTTTTTATGCATTTTGGCTGTTTGTTTACACGACAACGGCGTTTTGGGGCCTGAAAACGCAAACTTTTGAAAACAGGTTTCAAAGTGCAAGTTTTTGAAAATGACGCCATTATCGTCTCCGTGTAAACATACAAAAACGATGACGTCACGCGCACGCGTATTACAACGCAGTTAAGTCTATAAGTATGCGCGCGAGTACTTCAAAACAATGCGCGAGACATTCAAAACTACAATGGCGGACTACAGGACTGTGTCTGTGCTGCTCAAGATTGAGTTTATTGACTCTTCTCCAGCAAAGTGTAGATTTACTGCATCAATACTACGACCAGCGATTGCCATCTTCATTGTTTGTATTCACCGCTCTGTGGAAGAATGCTTATGTGCGCAGGCGCATAGTGTTTCTTTACAAAGTGACATCGACAACTACTGGCCTGGCATGCATAATACAGCGCTTTTAGTCGTTTTCGCGGATCCGTGTGAACGGGGATCGTTTTGACAACGTTGTTGTCTGTGCGCGAAACTTTTCAAAAACGCAAAGGAAAAACTTTTCCATTTTTAGTACATCGTTGTCGTGTAAACGTACCCTTAGGGCAGCAAAAAACACAGTCCTGTAGTCCGCCATTGTAGTTTTGAATGTCTCGCGCATTGTTTTGAAGTACTCGCACGCATACCTATAGACTGAACACGTAATATGCGTGCGCATGACGTCATCGTTTTCCCAAATTAGCATTTTTGTATGTTTACACGGAGACTATAATGGCATCGGTTTCATAAACGTGCACTTTGAAACCCGTTTTCAAAAGTTTGCGTTTTCAGGCCCCAAAACACCATTGTCGTGTAAACTAACAGCCAAAACGCATAAAAAGTTTTACGTTTTTAGTTGAAAACGTTGTCATGTAAACGGCCCCTTAGCTTTCATGGTTTCTTTTCATCAGGATGTGGTATTTGCAAAAAGATTATAGTAACCAAAGGTAAAAGTAAAACCATGATAACATGGACAGTAACCATAACACATTTATGCAATTTTTCATAAGAAAAACACATCCTGAAATTAAATTATATTCCCTCACTACCCCGTTATACTGATATAAGTTCATGGTAAATCTTTTTTAATATCTGTGATGTGTGGATTGAAAGCCTTGGCTACAATTTCTGTCTGTTCATGGTACAGATTTACGTATGCTTTATTCCTTTTCAGTGCTGTTTAGAATGTTTGGGGCCATTTAATACGATTTTAAACTAGTTTAATCGTCGAAATATTATGGATTTTCACAGAGGTTTTGAGCAAATAATAAATGCCGAATCCACGACCCAGCCCACGCGTCTCGCAGCGCTGTTTATGATGGTCTGCACGGCTGAACACTCGAGACTTGTCCACGAGTAAAATGCACTTCTCTGCGCTGAGCCTTGAGGTGCGCTGACTGATATGGGTAGAGCTGTTTCTTTTCTCGTTTTTAAGGTTTGCCGTTTTATATTTCTCATACGCAAACTACAATCAGAGAGTCGGGCAACTTTGTCGCACCAGTGCGACCTCTTACAAAGTTTAGTTGCAGACTGGAGCCCTGTATTTGAACAGGACAGGCACATAAACCACACATCCAAAGTGTATGCATGATATTTCCTACATTAATGTGATAGTCAATCACTAATGTTTGCCCGCTAGGTGGTGGTAGAGTGGACTTTGAAGACTTTGTAGACCTGATGGGCCCAAAGATGCTGGCTGAGACAGCAGACATGATCGGGGTGAAGGAACTAAGAGATGCTTTTAGAGAGGTTTGTGTTGCATTCTACTAAAAACAATAATTGTATACATAACACATTAACTACTTTATAATAACTAAACACTTTAAGTCAGGCATTATTGTGTGTTTTATGTCTTAAAGGAACACTTCACCCAAAAATGAAAATTCTCTCATTGTTCACTTACCTGATGCCATCCCAGATGTGTTTGACTGTCTTTCTTCGGCAGAACACAAATGAAGATTTTTAGAAGAAGATTGAGCTCTGCCAGGTTCTTATAAAGGAACCATACAGGTGCCAACACTTTGACGGTCCAAAAGTCATATATAGGCTGCATAAAAGTAATGAAAGCGAATCGATATGTTTATGTAAGAAACAATAAGTGATAATTAAAGTTTTTAACTTTAAATCTGCGCTTCCATACAGGGCTCTGATGCGGTTTGAAATGGCCGAACTCTCGCATCAGCTGCTGGCAGGAAGCGCTTTTTAAAAGTTAATAACGTTTAATTATCCATTTATTTTTCACACAAACGTATCGATTTGCTTCAGAAGACATTAATTGATTGACTGGAGTCGTGTGGATTACTTCTATGCTGCCTAAATATGACTTTTGGGCCATCAAAGTGCTGGCACCTGTGCATTTCCATTAGAAGGACCTGACAGTGCCTATCTTCTTCTAAAAATCTTCATTTGTGTTTTGCTGAAGAAATAAAGTCATACACATCTGGGATGGCATCAGGGTAAGTGAATAATGAGAGATTTTACAATTTTGGGTGAACTGTTCCTTTAAAGGTACTCTCAGGTTGACAGGTTGATCTACAGTACATGTTTATCTATAGTTGTAAATTATCTATTGTATCATTTATATCCCATAAATGTATTATGTCCTTTAAATGTGTCATGCACAATAAAATGTTGCTCATCCTTTAATCTATGGATGCATTGACATATTTGGATTGATAAATATGTACATATATTGATCCTGTGTTATTTATTGATATATCTATTTAATACTTATTCACATGGTCACGTGTTTTATTGTATTTATTTATTATTTAACTGAATTCCCTCTCTCTCAGTTTGACTCTAATGGTGATGGTCAGATCAGTCTGGCTGAACTGAGGGAAGCCTTGAAGAAGCTGATGGGAGAGCAGCTCAACCACAGAGAAATTGATGAGATACTCAGGGATGTTGACCTCAATGGAGATGGGCAAGTAGACTTTGAAGGTGAGAATTTCCCTCTTTACTGAACACAAAAAAATTAGTGGAGAGTTGCATAGTACTTAACCCTAGAACGCATTTGCAACCTTACCCCCCCCCCCCTTAAATGCATTGTGGGTCGAAAAAGCCCCAAGTGAAAATTTGATGCTCGTTCTTCCTTAAACTACTATTAAATTACTAATTTACATTTCTAAATGGTTGTTATATTTTTTATTTAATTCTGAAGTGTTTCAGTCACATTGAGTTTTGGGTGACAGTGTAAAAAAAGGCTGTATTACACATATATGGGCAATTTCCATGTTTGGTGGTAAAATGTCTTTACAGTTCTACCCACATAAACACATACATTTAAGTACAGTGAACTAGGATAAACTTTTTTTTTTTTTTTACAAAACATTTAGTTATAAACTTGAAAAAAGACAACCTTAAGTACTCTATATTGCTGTGTGACCCTACATTGCTATATTACTCTGTAGCAATATTTGTTGTTCAAAGTGGTGAGGCATATGGAAAAAATAAAAATTGCAGGTTCAAACACACTAAGAATTGGTCCAGGAGCCATTACAATTGTGTCCTAATCGCAGGTTGCTCCATGATGACTGGGTATAATGTCATGCACTTTGGATAAAAGCATAAACTTAATGACAGCTTGCTTTACTTGCATACAACATAAATATGAACATGGTATTTAGCATATATTTAATTACATAACAAATGGAAACTTAATAATACCAGTGTTAAATGCATTGAATACCATAGGAAACACATGGGTCATATACGACCCACATATGCAGTGGGTCGTATATACCACTTCATGTAAAATATATATATATAGTTAAAAAATAGACAGCCAGGTGGGTTTTTAACCCACATATGCATTCTATGGTTAATAATCAGCTATATGATTACCACAGATATCTTTGTAGGGCTTTGTATCTTTTGTTTCTCAGCATAATGCAATCAATATTGAGCTAAAACTGAGAAAGCATTTAATGTGAGACTGACAATCTGAAATGATTTTCTTTAATGCTTGCCTGTTTTTTTTAGATAAAGTTTTGCATTCATGGAAACGTAAAAAAAAACATATATATATATATATATATATATATGTATGTATATATAGCCTATTGCCTTAAATGAACTCAGAATTACTTTGAATCAGATGCTTATGGGATGAGTAATCTATTTTGTATATTTATATATATATATATACACAGTGGTGTGAAAAAGTGTTTGCCCCCTTCCTGATTTCTTATTTTTTTTGCATGTTTGTCACACTTAAATGTTTCAGATCATCAAACAAGTTTCAATATTAGTCAAAGATAACACAAGTAAACACAAAATGCAGTTTTTAAATGAAGGTTGTTATTATTAAGGGAAAACAAAATCCAAACCTACATGGCCCTGTGTGAAAAAGTGATTGCCCCCTAAACCTAATAACTGGTTGGGCCACCCTTAGCAGCAACAACTGCAATCAAGCGTTTGCGATAACTTGCAATGAGTCTTTTACAGCGCTGTGGAGGAATTTTGGCCCACTCATCTTTGAAGAATTGTTGTAATTCAGCCACATTGGAGGGTTTTCGAGCATGAACTGCCTTTTTAAGGTCATGCCACAGCATCTCAATATGATTCAGGTCAGGACTTTGACTAGGCCACTCCAAAGTCTTCATTTTGTTTTTCTTCAGCAATTCAGAGGTGGACTTGCTGGTGTGTTTTGGATCATTGTCCTGCTGCAGAACCCAAGTTCGCTTCAGCTTGAGGTCACGAACAGATGGCCGGACATTCTCCTTCAGGATTTTTTGGTAGACAGCAGAATTCATGGTTCCATTTATCACAGCAAGTCTTCCAGGTCCTGAAGCAGCAAAACAGCCCCAGACCATCACACTACCACCACCATATTTTACTGTTGGTATGATGTTCTTTTTCTGAAATGCGGTATTACTTTTATGCCAGATGTAATGGACACACACCTTCCAAAAAGTTCAACTTTTGTCTCGTCAGTCCACAGAGTATTTTCCCAAAAGTCTTGGGGATCATCAAGATGTTTTCTGGCAAAAATGAGAAGAGCCTTAATGTTCTTTTTGCTCAGCAGTGGTTTTCGTCTTGGAACTCTGCCATGCAGGCCATTTTTGCCCAGTCTCTTTCTTATGGTGGAGTCATGAACACTGACCTTAACTGAGGCAAGTGAGGCCTGCAGTTCTTTGGATGTTGTTGTGGGGTCTTTTGTGACCTCTTGGATGAGTCATCGCTGCGCTCTTGGGGTAATTTTGGTCGACCGGCCACTCCTGGGTAGGTTCGCCACTGTTCCATGTTTTCGCCATTTGTGGATAATGGCTCTCACTGTGGTTCTCTGGAGTCCCAAAGCTTTAGAAATGGCTTTATAACCTTTTCCAGACTGATAGATCTCAATTCCTTTCTTTCTCATTTGTTCCTGAATTTCTTTGGATCTCGGCATGATGTCTAGCTTTTGAAGATCTTTTGGTCTACTTCACTTTGTCAGGCAGGTCCTATTTAAGTGATTTCTTGATTGAGAACAGGTGTGGCAGTAATCAGGCCTGGGTGTGGCTAGAGAAATTGAACTCAGGTGTGATAAACCACAGTTAAGTTATGTTTTAATAGGTGGGGCAAACACTTTTTCACACAGGGCCATGTAGGTTTGGATTTTGTTTTCCCTTAATAATAACAACCTTCATTTAAAAACTGCATTTTGTGTTTACTTGTGATATCTTTGACTAATATTGAAACTTGTTTGATGATCTGAAACATTTAAGTGTGACAAACATGCAAAAAAATAAGAAATCAGGAAGGGGGCAAACACTTTTTCACACCACTGTATATAATGCCCTTACTAGAGCTTTTTAAACATATACTGTATTGTCCACTGGACAATGCAATAGATGCACACTCTAGATAACAATAGTTATAAGAGGATGTTCTGTCAAAGACATAATCTACTTTTATAAAGCTAACGATGATGAAAATATACATTCTACCCCTAATAGTTATTGCATGTTAATTGCTTTTTTAAATGTATGTAAAAACAGCCAATAATTTTTTTTATTAGTCATATAAAAAATCTACATATTTTGGATTAAGTCTCTATTTTTCCCATTAACACGAAGTGTAAAGAATTCTGCTTCTGTATAAGTCATTTATAAACATGCACAGCTTAATCTATTTTTTCACATTTCCCTTCACAGAGTTTGTGCGAATGATGTCTCGCTGACTTTGAGAATATACGAAAAAGGAAAATAACAATTAGTTTGTCTCAATGTGAAGAGTGAAGTACTATGCGTCTCCTTTACATAACTACCATGCTGTTTCTTCATCCAAACACCGTGTTCTATACATCCATCATTTATTATTTTTTGTTCTGAAACGTAAATTAATCTAAGCTATACGATGACCTAAAAAGAGATTCAATCAAACCAAAGCAAATCTATACGTTTTTTCTATAAGTTAAAGAATTTTCCATGTTTTCATATGTGTTCAGAGTTTGAATGGTGCAAACCATAGCAAAAAGTACACATTTTCTATAAAATTGTTTATACATGCTATAACCTACCACTTGATAAATACATCTCTGTCTGAGATGTGCATGGTCATTGTGCATTGACAATGCAATGGATATCATTTATCAGTATTATATGTGTTTTGGACAGTAGACCATTAACTTATGGGACTAAATCCTGTATGATGTTGTTAGGACTGTTTCCTTGTGGAGGCAGGGATTTAAGTATTTATCCTCATGCAAAACTGGACGTAACTCAACTCTGGAAGAGTCTGGAAATATTGAACACAATTGCCTGCAAGATTTCTTGTAAGGACCTGTGTCTTTGACACTTACAATATGTAATCTCCCCATAACACGTTTCCTGATTTGTATGTGTAAACCCATTGTTTTTTTTTTTTTTTTTTTTTTTTCTAAATATCAATGAGTTTATTCCAACTACAGTGAACTCCAAATATACTTGTTTGATATTTTTATTGTATTTCATTCATAAAGTCTGTAAAGAATCAATAAATAATGAAATTAAATTGCTGACTAGGAGCTGAGTTTTTTAATCTCAAAATCAGAAAGGTAAAAGAAAGTTTGTGAATACACAATAATCATAATTACTATTCCCTTTACCAGTTGAAGCTTAAAAAAGCTAAGGCCTAGATAGTTATTCATAATCATTCAGTATTATCTCTTGAATTTCATTGGTTTAAATATGAGTATGTTTATAGATGAAGTGATTGTAATGAATACATTGAGGTTTTCTTATCTGAAGATTCTGACAAGCTCTGTGAGTTTTCTCTCTTTTTCGTCAGCTCTCTACAGTAAAGGAACAAATAGAGAGGATGAATGAAGGCGAGCAGAGTCAGGACAGTCAAGATGATGTTCACCTAGAAGGAGAAATACAGTGTAATGCAAGTTAACAATTATGATTCATTAAGATAAATAGAATTCAACATAATTTGGACTAAAATGTGGTGGGAAACACTGTTAAAAGTTACAAACATTCTGAAGAGGGGTTATATCATAGATGTTTAATTTTTTCCCCGGAGATGCACTTATAATGTTAGTTGAGTACTGTGCTCCAAAAAACTCTTTTTTTTTTCTTTTTTGTTTAATAATTTGTTTTATATGAACAATTTCCACCATCTTTCTGGCCCTTAGAATTAAAAGGGCAATTTGTGCTGCCGTTCCTATAAAAAATGTCCCACATTGCATATGAAATGAGAAATAGTGCTTTGCAGCTCTCACACATGGGATTTGGGTTTGCTATCTGGTCTAATATCGTTTTTAACTCCCCCATCCTTCAAACTAACAGCCTCCGCAAAGTCTTCTTTACATTGAAAGGATCTAAAATCCAAGAAATGTGTCACTCAATCTGTTAAAAATAGACTGAAATGATCGGGGACCTTGTTAAAAATAAATGAGCTACTCTCTCCTAATGTTGCGAACCTTCAGAAGGACATGCAGACAGGAAGGTGCTACACACAAACAAAAATCTATCCTACTTCCTCCATATTACCTCATTAACATTGTTACTGGAAAGAGTTCACTTTTAAGGCATTTTGTGAGTATTTGCGTAGTAAACTAGAGTATAACCCAGTAGCAGGTATCTTCAGCTATGCTAAGAACCACATGAGCCTTTAAGATTTCCTAGCCGAAAACAAGGTGTGTGACTGATAGATTTACATAAAAGGGGTCTCCTCCAAGAACTTTGATCAGGGCAAAGCAGGGATACTGCAGCAATGACAGCACAGCTGACAATGACATCACCAGACCATACAACTTTCCAAAATGATGGGCTGGAAACCTGTAAGAAGATTAATTGCACTCAGTTAAGTGGACTGGATGTCATTCATATCGACAATCAAGATATTTACTCCTTTACTTACGCAATGCTGATGAATGCAGCATTCCCTCCATACAGAAAAGAACGGTTAAGGACCTGAAGGGTGAAAGTGAGGTACTGGAGAGGGAGAAATGGAATGCTTGCACAGATGGAGAACAGGAGGCACTGGAAAGAGGTGAGGAGGAGAGACAGGATGGAGGAGTGCAGGTCTGCTTCCTGTTCTGACACACCTACCAAAAGAAAGATCTGCACTGGAGATCTTAGGTAAACAATGTGTTTTAGAAGACTTCACATTTCTCAGTGAACTGACCTGGGTGTAGGGGTTTTCTTTTGTGTCTGTCCATTAGCAGGCCATTCCAGGGAGCACAGAGAACTCCACAGAGCTGGGTGAAAGCGAACGCATTGGTGTACTCACTCACTGGGAAAGAAAAAGAGATAGGGGGCGTGGGTCAACCTGATCACATGGGAAAACGACGTGTTGCTGCCGAATGTTCATGTACCCTAACATAGACTCCATGTTCAAGCATGTTCACCTTTCCCTGTGGCACTACTGAAAGTGCATTGTGCAAGCAAATGCCAAGACATGGGTTCTTGTCCCAGGAAGTAATGGAAACCAGGATTTAATGGTGACTGTGATTCTGAGGTTGCATTTTTGCTCATAATTTATATCTTTACTCCACTGGTTTAGGGTTGGGGTTTGGGTTAGGGGGTAGAGTTGATAAAATATGCATAACTCACTTTACAACTCGCTTTTGGCACCACTCTGTGGACATATCACTCAGAAACTGGAGCACACACGTGCCCATACATTCAAAAACACTACCAGCTTCTGCCACTTGGGGCAGTGGTTTGAATTTCAGTGAGCACAGACCGATTTCAGCAGCAGAACTTTTGACCAACTGTTGCCAAATTCACAGTGCGATTAGTCAGGTTGGGTGCAGAAGGAAACAGTTTTGCCACAATAAGTCATTTTCAAAAATTCCTAACATAAAAAAAGATTCACTAAAAAAAACTTAGTGTGTATTACCAATGGCTGGGTCTTGGTTGGCCAGTCTGTTGAGCACTGGATTCAGAGTTCCAATGAAGAAATAATGACGCAGCTGCATGACTGACAGCCATATCAGGTGCCACAGGAAGAACCAGGACAAAACACAGCTCTTAAAACTGGCTACAGTCACATGAGAAACTTTATGTCAGTTAAAGGGATAGTTCACCCAAAAATGAAAATTCTCTCATCATTTGCTCCCCCTTATGCCATCTCAGATGTGTAAGACTTTCTTTCCTCTGCAGAACACAAACGAAGATTTTTCGTAGAATATCTCAGCTCTGTAGGTCCATACAATGCAAGTGGATGGAGGCCAAAAATTTGAAGCTCAAACAATGACATAAAGGCAGCATAAAAGTAATCCATAAGACTCTAGTGGTTAAATCCATATCTTCAAAAGCGATATTTTAATATAAATTCTCTATCCTTGCCAAAAGCAAAAGAAGAAGAATGTGAAAGTGGAGATTTATAGTAAAAAAGGAATTAAATATTTATCTGTTTCTCACCCACACCTATTATATCGCGTTTGAAGATATGGATTTAACCACTGCAGTCTTATGGATTACTTTTATGCTGCCTTTATATGCTTTTTGTACCTTCACAGTTCTGGCCACCATTCACATGCATTGTGTGGACCTACAGAGGTGAGATATTCTTCTAAAAATCTTTGTGTTTTGCAGAAGAAAGAAAGTCATACACATCTGGGATGGCATGAGGGTGAGTAAATGATGAGAGAATTTTCATTTTTGGGTAAACTACCCCTTTAATCAGTACATTCATTTCTAAGTAATCCATTTTAAAGGAAAAGTTTCAGTATCATCCTTCATCGTAATTTTCTACAAAGACAGGTGTTATGATGACCAAGCAAGCAGTACCTTTCTCAGTGTTGTCTGTGAGCTGTAGTGAGTCTGCTGTCTCCAGTGGCTCATTATCTACACCACTGCCTCTGTTCATATTCTGTTCTCTCTTTGCCTCGTATTCTTCAACATTGTAGCTGTTTGATTTTGCACAGCTCATCCTGTATAGAGGAATGATTTGTGTTTGGGTTATTACAGGTAAGACTACAGATTATATGTATTGTAGTTAGGAAAAAGGAATAGTTTGGCTAAAGAATATGTGTACTCACCCTCATGTCATTCCTAACTGTATTATACTGAAAAAAATGTTAACCTAAAAAGTTTGCTTCATGTGGTAACATCTAAATTAACTGGTTTCATAGAAGTCATAGTCATAAATACTATTTTACATCACTGAATCAACCTGAATATATAAGGTTACAACAACAAAAATTATTTTTAGGGTTATTTCTATGGAAGAAATAAAGTCATAGGTTTGGAACAACATGAAGGTAAGTAAATGAAGACACAATTTATATTTTTTGGGTCAACTATTCCTTTAAGGCTATATTTACAGTACTGGTCTGGATGCACTATTTATCTATAAATTTGTTTTTAATTCATGGATTTATTTAGCATTTTTCCATCACAAATAATACAAAATAATTATTTTTATTATATGTTTATACATTGTTTCACTCACCCATATTTGTAGTTCTTTGGGATAGGATAGGGAATGTGTGATTTTGGCAAGAGGAAAAGCGTCCGGAGGAGATGAATGAGATTACAGGCCGAGAGGAAGAGGAATGAGGAGCGGAGAGAGACTCCTCTCTCATTAAGCACCTTTAAAAATGGTTATGTAGAGTTATGTATCTTGCATTTTATGTGATAAAATACTGTGAAAGATTTAGAATGCAGTGTTCTTAATGCTTGTATCAGCAAAACTGCTATACTTCTAAAGCTCAAAATTAAAATAGTAGTAGTGCGTAACTCACTAAAAACTCCTCTTACCTTAATAATCAAAAAGATCACTGATGAAGAGTCAAAGGCACCATTATAGACAGTAATAATAGTCAATCTATGAGTGTCAAAAAGGTTCCCCACCTGTGATGTAGATAAATAACGCATGCAATTATTTCCTCAGATCTCTTGGTGTATTATGTGAAATCAATATTTGATATGCTCAACACAAACAAGTGATCATAATCGCTAATGGTCATACCTGCACATTTGTGATTAGAAATAAAATGCCCCCCACAGCTATGAGGGATAGAGCAGGGAAAAGCAAGATAGAGAGAGCTGGTTGAAGGAAAAAGAGAGGGAAATTAGTCATACAAAGTAGCCCCAGAACATGTGTGTGAACATTATTAAATCTTTGTTGTCCATACCTTCATTTGATAATGCTACTAGCAAGGTTCCGGTGGTGTAAAGAAATCTACAAAAAAAATTGAGTGTTCCATTGGAATCAGTATAAAATGTAGAACACAGTTTACACTCACTGAGCACTTTATTAGGAACACCTGTACACCTACTTATTCATGTGATTATCTAATCAGCCAATCGTATGGCAGCAGTGCAATGCATAAAATAATGCAGATATGGGTCAGGAGCTTCAGTTAATGTTCACATCAACCATCAGTATGGTGGAAAACATTTGATCTCTGTGATTTCACCCGTGGCATGATTGTTGGCACCAGAAGGGCTGGTTTAAGTATTTCTGTAACTGCTGATCTCCTGGCATTTTCTTGCACAACTCAGAATGGTGCCAAAAACAAAAAACATCCAGTGAGCGGCACTTCTGCAGACAGAAACGCCTTTTTGATGAGATAGGTCTACAGAGAATGGTCAGACTGGTTTGAGCTGACAGAAAGGCAAACGGTAACTCAGTTAACCACTCTGTACAATTATAGTGAGCAGAATAGCATCTCAGAATGCACAACACGTCAAACCTTGAGGCAGATGGGCTACAACAGTAGAAGACTACGTCCAGCACTTTGTTAGGACCATAGTGTTTCTAATAAAGTGCTCAGTGAGTGTATTTTGTTAAATATAATTGGCATTATAATGGCCTGTCCGTCTGTCAACCAATTTTACACTACATAGACTGTATGAATTCATTTTGAGAATAGAGTGTTTGTATCTAATTTCGAGCTCTTCACACAGAAAGTATGACAAATGTATAAATTATTTTGTTTTTTGGGGCCATGGAGACTGACCGATTAAATTATATACAAGTTATGTAACAATTCAAGGAAATGTTTCCATGTTATAATAAATGGCTAAATTATTGTCTATTTGGTTCAATGTCAACTGATGTGACAAGAGCCAAAATCCCCCCCCCCCCATCAGAAAAATGTCTTGACTCCACTGCAGAGGAACACGGTTGTGCAGTTAAGTCTTCTCTGACATCTATTTTACATGCTACGAGGCACCAACTCACATTGCCAAAAATCGTGTTGGCATGGTGCCAAAGTGGTCATATAAGAATCCGTTGGGCAGAGTGAGAAAGTTGTTCATGAAGGAGGCCACAGTAAAGACCAAGGAGAAATTCTCATCCTGTTGACTGCAATCTAAAGAGAAAAAGATTGAGAGAAAAAAATAACATACAAATAAAATTGTGTACAATTACATCATTGTAAATGACCTCACCTGCACTAAGTTCTCCACTAGCATCTGTCCCATTGATGCACAGATCACTGAAGTAGCCATCTGTCTTCAGGACAAACACAAGAGACGCCCAGCCAAACACAACGCCAGCAAAACACAGGCACTCCAGCAGTCCTGTAGCCAGAGTCAGCTTGTATCTTACCGCCATCCCTGATGCTCCCTCACATCCCAGCATCTTCTGCATCCTCACTACGACACCTCTTGAACTGTCCACTCAGGTAGGACAGTTTTTAGTTTACCCCCTATTTTAGTCTTAATTTCTGTCTTAAATTAGATGCCTTTTCTCGCTAAATTAATATCTTGTTCTCTTTCCTTGTTTTGTGTTTTACTGTTTGCTCGCATTTGACCAGAAAAAAACTGATAATGTAAGCCAGTTACAGCAAATGCGTGGTAGAGATAAAGCAAGCCTTCCACGTGTTCGGACTAAAAGTGGTGCGTGCAGATTTACTGTTAAAAATATGGAGGAGGATTTAAAGAGCATGCAGGAGTCTGCATTAAATTTCAATAGGAGGAATTTATGTGTAAATTGTGTGCAATTTGTGTGGTCCAATGCATAGTTGCATGTTTGTTATTATCATTTTTATGTACTACTTTCTTCTGAGCTTCTGCTGCAAATTTGTTCAAAAACCTAAATATTTTACCCTCTTAACCTGTCCATGATGTGTGACTGGGATTTATGTACAACTGTGGGAAGAGAAATGTACATTTAAAATGTATATAAATGCACCAAAGAAATGTTACAGTCACTATAAAGAAATTAGGCAAAAATACAAATCTATCTATAGTTTTACCAATATTTAATGTAGCTGTTCCGATATAGCCGATTGCAATGTCATTTTCTGTAAATGTAATGTTAGGGCAAGACTGAATTTGTTCAGTGATGGCAGACATGCGCGCGCAATATGTGGACAGTTGACTAATCCAGAAGATTACGATGTCTGCGCGCTCTAATCTCTCTAACAAGACCAATACATTTCCTTGTCAAGCGTTACTTTGGATAACATAAATTATAATATAACAGATACATACAGACAACCTCCGATATAGTCTAATGATAAAACTGCGTAAAATCGTTAAAAAAAAATGATGTAGACATTTCTATTCAACTCTCGAACCACAATTGTCAACTCAATCAAAAAAAAATCTAAGTCAAAATTTCACCGTAAAATCATTTGGTTCTCCGTACGAAGTGCCAAAGTGTGTTTGCGTGGACATGTAGCTACTCACAACTCAATTTTCTGTTTAAATTTACGCGAATGACAGTCGTTTCCGAAGCGTTGTAAAATTCCAGTTGAATGCTGTTGGTTACATGTGCACGTGTATGCGCGTTCATGAACCTGCCAATTAGTCAAAAGTTAATCAAGTGAATTTTTTTTTTTTTTTTTTTTTTTTAACAAATGTATGCTAACATTTATCCACCACAGAACAGAAGTTATTAAGCTAATGCATGACTAGAATTATACATCTATTATATTTCAGATTTTTACTCTGCCTCTTTCGACTGTAATTTTAAAATAGGTATATTTCATACCATACATATGTGTTTAGCTAAGATGAAATAAACAAATCAAAACCATGTCCTCTGTTTCATTTGACCTTGCTTTCAGAGTGCAACATAATTGTCTTATTATTCCATTAATTTTTGTCTTTCTTTAACATTTCTTTAATATTTTATTGTATTATCAATCATGTAAACTTGTTCAATCACACACACACACATATATATATATATATATATATATATATATATATATATATATATATATATTAGTTGAAGTCAGAAGTTTACATACACTTTGTTAGTATTTGGTAGCATTGCCTTTAAATTGTTTAACTTGGGTCAAACGTTTTGAGTAGCCTTCCACAAGCTTCTCACAATAATTTGCTGGAATTTTGGCCCATTCCTGAGGTTTGTAGGCCTCCTTGCTCGCACATGCTTTTTCAGTTCTGCCCACGTATTTTCTATTAGATTGAGGTCAGGACTTTGTGATGGCCACTCCAATACTTTGACTTTGTTGTCCTTAAGCCATTTTGCCACAAATTTGGAGGTATGCTTGGGGTCATTGTCCATTTGGAAGACACATTTGTGACCGAGCTTTAACTTCCTGGCTGATGTCTTGAGATGTTGCTTTAATATATCCACATAATTTTCCTTCCTCATGATGCCATCTATTTTGTGAAGTGCACCAGTCTCTCCTGCAGCAAAGCACCCCCACAACATGATGCTGCCACCCACATGCTTCACAGCTTTGGAGCATTGGCTTCTTCCATGCTGAGTAGCCTTTCAGGTTGTGTCGATATAGGACTTGTTTTACTGTGGATATAGATACTTGTCTACCTGTTTCCTCCAGCATCTTCACAAGGTCCTTTGCTGTTGTTCTGAGATTGATTTGCACTTTTCGCATCAAATTACGTTCATCTCTAGGTGACAGAATGTGTCTCCTATCTGAGTGGTATGATGGCTGCGTGGTCCCATGGTGTTTAAACTTGCGTACTATTGTTTGTACAGATGAACGTGGTACCTTCAGGCATTTGGAAATTGCTCCCAAGGATGAACCAGACTTGTAGAGGTTTACAGTTTTTTTTTCTGAGGTCTTGGCTGATTTCTTTTGATTTTCCCATGATGTCAAACGAAGAGGAACTGAGTTTGAAGGTAAGCCTTAAAATACATCCACAGTTACACCTCCAATTCAGTACACCTCCTATCAGAAGCTAATTGGCTAATTGTCTAAAAGCTTGACATCATTTTCTGGAATGTTCCAAGTTGCTTAAAGGCAAAGTTAACTTAGTGTATGTAAACTTCTGACCCACTGGAATTGTGATATAGTTCATTAAAAGTGAAACAATCTGTCTGTAAACAATTGTAGGAAAAATTAATTGTGTCATGTACAAAGTAAATGTCCTAAACGACTTGCCAAAACTATAGTTTGCTAATATTAAATCTGTGGAGTGGTTAAAAATTAGTTTTAATGACTTCAACCTAAGTGCATGTAAACTTCTGACTTCAACTATATATATATATATATATATATATATATATATATATATATATATATATATATATATATATATAGGGATGGGGAGTAACAAAATACATGTAACGGGATTACGTATTTAAAATACAAAATATGAGTAACTGTATTCCACTACAGATACAATTTAATCATTGGTAATTAGAATACAGTTACATTCAAAAAGTATTTTGATTACTGAAGAGATTCCTTTGCATTTTATTGTCATTTAATATTTAGTCCTTTCAGATGGAAAACATTTATATACATATAAATGATGCGATCCAAAGTGCATTTGAACAGCGGTGAAACACTTTCTTATGATGTGTTACATTCATACAAGCAGACAGAGAAGTAAGTTTGAAGTAAGTTTGGAGCAGAAGAAATAGAAATAAACCTTGTGTAAATTGTCAGCTTTACGCTAAGCTAAAATGCTATTTCTAGCCATTTTACATGCACATTACAAGGAACGATCATATTTTTTTTTTTATCAAGAAAATTCACGTTGGATCATAATTTCTTTTTTTCAAGTAAGACCTTTGATACTAGGGCAAAAATCATATTCTTGATAATAATTTTTTTTATTGTTTGCCTGTAAAAATATTTAAAATCCTTAAAACAAGATACATTTGATCTTGTTTTAGAAACAACACTGCATAAGATATTTAGGTTTTTCAGAGAATGTATTTTTAACATGGGTATTTTGTCTTACTGTACTGGCAGAGTTTTAATAGTCAAAACAAGTGAAAAAAATCTACCAGTGCTGAAGAAGTAATCCAAAGTATTTAGACTACTGACCTCGAGTAATCTAACAGAATACATTACAAATTACATTTTACAGCATGTATTCTGTAATCTGCAGTGGAATACATTTCAAAAGTAACCCTCCCAACCATGTACATATATATATATATATATATATATATATATATATATATATATATATGTATATATACATGTGTGTGTGTGTGTGTATTCTTTATATAAATTGTGCTTGATTTTTTTCTTATTGTTTTAATGTTGTTGTTGTGTTATTATAAGCAAAATGCTGTGCAAATGCTAATATTGTGATTCATTAATTACTTGTCTGTATTATTATCTGATAAGGAGTTGTTTCCTTGCACACTGTGAATTCTGTTTCATGTGTGCCTTAAAGAGGCTATTTTGAAATTTTGTAGTTTGGAACATCACTTACAGCACTTCAGGTGTCTGGTAGATTTCATGCCTGGGAGCTCTCGTAAGGTAAAATATGTAATGCCCTTAGTATTCCAGACCTACATCAATCTCATGAGCAGTTGAGGCGATAATTAAATCTTATGACCATCTTGCTCACTCTTGTGGATTCACACTGAGCATTTGCACTTCTTTTCAAATACCTTTGCACTTATTTATACGTATACAGGTTGACACTAGAATGTATTTTTGTGTGTTTTTTTTCTTTTTTTTTTAAATAAGTACATCTCAGTACAAAAGCAAGACACAAAAACTGGGAAAGTTCCCTTACAGATATAGTCTAAAGAGAAATGCTCCACACATTTGGCAACCAATTATAATTTAATATTATCATCCAAAAAGGCTATGCATAATCAGAACATGCCGTCAGCCTAAACAACTCAGTTATACATTCTTTATAATTTGGATGTCTGACATTCTGATGTATGACAAGAAGCTAACACACTCGACGCATCCCTTGTTTAGCTCACACTAGTTAGCTTGGGAGGAACTGACCAGTTACAACTAAAAAGACTGTGAAAAATCCCACTGTAATTTCCTGTGGTTGACACTAGATGGAGCAATGAGTTCTGTATTATGCGAGTTCATCTTTGTCCTTAGAGTTTGCGTTCATGTTGTGGAGAGTAGCTGAATTCAGAAGCCAAAACGGTTACCTACCACTCTGAAGGAGTAAAGGATGAGCTAGCATCCAGATATCATGTTTGGACTGCTTGTGAGGCATACAACACCAACAAAAATCTTTTATCTGTAGTTCTGTGGTGGGCTTTGCAGGCTGTTGATCTCCACCATGTTGTTTGAGGGCTTCCTTGTTTGTTTTCCACGTGCATTTAGTATGAGGGCATGATGAATAATGCTAGATGAAGGCTTCCGCAGGTCCCTTTCTCTATTTGATCAGAGTTTCATTGTTTCCAGTGGGTGCCCCTATAATCAGGTACAGAAAATAAACAACAGACCAAACTAGATGTATTCAGAGGCCTCTGACCACTTGGGGACCCAAAATGGAAACAGATATAATGCACATAGTATAAATAATGTGAGCAATTGGCAGTATCAGTGTAAAAGTTTGCCATTATTAAGAAATTATATTGGATTTTGGTTTGTCCATCTGATTTGATGTAGCCAATAATAGGTTTCACACATAGGATGTGCTGGTGATTATTAGAGAAATTTGGTTGTTTTAGACTATGAACCATTTCAAAAATGCAAAATGTCATTATATATTCCAACCAAAAGGAAACTTAATATACCACAAGATGCTAGTTAAAGGGATAGTTCACCCAAAAATGAAAGTTCTCTCATAATTTCCTCAACCTCATGCCATCCCATATGTGTATGACTTTCTTTCTTCTGCTGAACACAAATTAAGATTTTTAGAAGAATTTCTCAGCTCTGTAGGACCTTACAATGCAAGTGATTGGGTACCAAAATTATGAAGCTCCAAAAGGACAAAAGCAGCAAAGAAGTTATCCATACGACTCCAGTGGTTAAATCGATATCTTCAGAAGTGATATGATAGGTGTTGGTGAAAAACAGATAAATATATAAGTCCTTTTTTACTCTCAGTCTCCACTTTCACATTCTTCTTCTTTTGTTTTTGGTGATTTGCATTCTTCGTTCATATTGCCACCTACTGGACAGGGAAGATAATTTATAGTAAAAACTGACCTAAATATTGATCTGTTTTTCACCCACACTTATATCGCTGCTGAAAACATGGATACAACCAGTGGAGTCTTATGGATTAATTTAATTCTGCATTTATGTGCATTTGGTCCTGCTAATTATGTGCATTTTGGCCTGCTATGATGAACAATGAAACTACTCCCTAACTTGCTGAGGTTAGTTTTAACTTGCAATCCACCAGGTGACCTTTCACTAACACTGATTTGCAAAACTACATGGACAACCATGGAGTTCCCTACATTATAGCTGCAGTCTGCAGAGTGCTTTTGTGTGCCCTGGGGCCAAGGGAGTGACCTAAACCTATATCTAAAGTTTCAAAAATGAGAGTATAAATGGTCCAGCCTTATCCTGACTCACCTGTTAAGCATTTGGGCCCACAAACTCCCATCCTGACTTTCTTTGTGCTTAGCTCTCAATATGAACTGAGTTGAGCTTGCACATCAGCTTAGTATGATTTGAGGGAAGGAATGTTACGTCATAGCCCATGTTATGTCATATCCCACAATTGACTGGAGGATCAGATGACTGTGACTAGATATGACTGATGCTTGACTGATCCACCAGATATGACTGATCCTGAATCAATCTGGATAAAAATCACAATCAGCTAAAGAACTGTTATTTCTAATGCATAAAGACAGGTGACAAAGCATATTGACTGGATGTGAACCCCCAAGTAAGAAGCTCAAAATTTTAGTAAATTAGGTGCAAGGTAGACAAATGCTGTCTTTAATTATTATGGAAGTCAGCTGCAGAAAAGATTTGCCCTTAGGATGTCATTATTAAGTGCCAAAAGACCAAAACCTCATGGCAGCCACAAGAAGAACCAGTACAGAATACTGCTCTTAAAACTGGCTACAGAAACATGAGAAACTTTATGTCAGTTAAAGGGATAGTCCACCCAAAAATTAAAATTCTCTCAGTATTTACTTAATTTATGCCATTCCAGATATGAATGACTTTATTTCTTCTGCTGAACACAAATGAAGATTTTCAGAAAAATATTTCAGCTTTGTACGTCCATACAATGCAAGTGAATGGGTACAAATATGTTGAAGGACACATGGGACAGGGGCACCCTCATGGGGGCTGCAATTTTAGAATCACATGACCAGCTGAATACTACTCGCTTAATCTCAGTAATTGTCTTGTTAATGGACACTTTCACTCTTGGATTAAATGAATCATGGCCGATTGTGAATAGTGAATTTCTACAATGGCATCTGTAACTGAAAACTATTTAATTTTGAATGATGCTGCATCCACTCCACTAGGTGTCAATGTAAATCCAAGATGACACGAGCAAAAAGTTACTGAGTGCACCTTTAAATAATTTTGGCAAAATAATCCCTTTCCAACTGTTGGCTATAGATACAGAAAACATGAAACACGTCATAGTAAAAGAGCAATCTGTGGATGTCTGAAACTGTCGTGTTTGCAATGCAGTACAATTGATGTTTAAAGATAAGAAGGGAGGCTATTTGTTTATCATACTTAACATCAACATAAGTCAGCTTTGTACATAAATTATCAACTTATTTGAATGAATATTGTTTAAGTGATTATTAAACTGATAAAAAAAATTAAAGTAATAAAAACTACATTTAACAATCAGAATTGAGTAATTATAATGGTTTGTATTTTGTGTGGCCAAGTGTGAAATATTATTTCAGGAAAGCATAGTTGCATATAGGATTTAGTCCCCTTCCTGATGGTGATTTATATCTTATAATTGATTTAATCTCTGTGGTATTATTAGCATTAGAAACTATTTGTGCTGTTGTTTGCTGTCAGATAAATGAATGGCAATTCTACATTGCAATTATTTCTATTATTATTTATTTCCAGCATACCATAAACTCATGGCCAGGCTAGAAGTGAACAGCCCTGAAGTAAAGGCAATTGATGAAGGGGTGAAAAATAGTTTGAAATGGAGTTGGTTGCAGGAGAGTGTCCAGGTTGAAGGATGCACACTTTCACTGAATTGTTTCAGTAAAATCAGTGAACCAGGCAATGCTATTTGCAACATATCCAACCAACCTATTAATTTTGGAGCAAATGGTATGACTGCACTGCGGAAACATATGGAGCATCCAAAACACATTAATGAATGGAGGATCCAACAGCAAAACATGCGCATCGAGATGGCACCCACAGATAATATTATTGTTGCGGCTCTACACAGTGAACGTCCAAGATCAATTCCTCCTCTATGTGACCATGTTGCACAGAATCAGATCAGTTTAAAAAAAAAAAAAAATCAGTCAACTCTTAATGTTTCAATGAGTTGGATACAGCTGGATAACATAACTGAAATAGACTGAATTTAAACAGATTTACATTTTTTAATTAATGCTCAGTTATAGTATAAAAGACTATAGTTAAATGCCTTAGTAGGATAGTTCTTGTAATGAGGCTCTTGTAAAGTCTAAAGGAAAGACACATGAAAGAAAAAGATAGAAGCCCTGTGTTATGCATTTTTTACATTTTGCAAATATAGTATTTTATATAGAAGTATAAATTATGTAGACATTAAATAACAATTTGTCTTCTTAGCTGTATAACGTTGTGAAATGCTGTTGCAACAATTTGATCACTAGACTACACTTTTAAGACAGTACTGCTTTTGTGAATGATTAATTGAATCAATATCTGTTTTTCAGGCACTCGGAAAAACATACTTGGATTTGTTGCAGAGAATTCTCTTCCTCTGTCAGTTACACCAGGAATTATTGAACTGGCACAAAAGCTAGCTAAGGATCCAAAAGCCCTTGATGAGTGTGACAAGGAGGAGGGCGGGGCCGGGCCGTGACTCTGCACGCCTGGCCCCCAATCGGGCTAATCAGCTGAGGAGAGGGATAAGTGCATCAAGATGCGGCAGTTTGAGAGAGAGAGAGAGCTACAGGCAGCTGCCCTGTATGCATTTATATTTGTTTATTAAAAACATTACTTAGATGCTTTGTCCGGTTCCTGCCTCCTCCTTCCCATTGAACCCTGTTACACTGGTGCCAAAGCCTGGAAGGGAGGAGTTATGCGCCATCGTAGAGTCCTCACCACTACCATCCACCTCAAAGGAGCAGCCCCGGCCATCCGCCGGGGGACGGAGGAGTTGCTACCGGCCACCTGGACACGGAGGAACGGCCACCATCCGCAAGGGGAGGAGGGGCTCACTGCTGGCCGCCTGGAGCGGTGGGGCCGCTGCCAGGGGCAGAGGAGGAGTTCCCTACCGGCCGCCGAAATGCGGAGGGGCGTTCTGTCCGCCAGGGGTCGGAGGACTGGCTCAGACTGGCTTAAAAACATTACTTTGATGCTTCGTCCGGTTCCCACCGCCTCCTTTCATTGAACCCTGTTACAATGAGCTTTCAATGGACAGGACATCTGCATCTTACAAGCTTACACATGGTGTGAAGAAGACTATACAAGATAAAATACTTGAGGGGATAAGAAAAGTCCCCTTCTCCCTCAACATTGATGAGGCCACTAGCAAGACAATTAAATGAGTATTAGGTGTACTTGTTAGCTACTGGTCCAAGAAGCATGAGAGGATGGTTGTTCAACACCTTGCAGCTTTGGAACTCACATCTGTAACAGAGTCTCTGTTCAATGCACTGGATGGACTTTTTGAAATGATGGCTCTCCCATGGGATAATCTGGTGTCCATTCTTATGAACTTCTGTGCTGTGATGAGGGGCTCTAAGGGTGCTTTTATGCTAGCACTTTTGGTGCGCACCCGGGGTCGAATGACGTCAAAGTTCGGTTCATTTGTATAACGTTGGGTTGAAGATCTGCTTTCAAACTTGCACACAGACCACAAATGGTCAGCTGATATGAAAGAAGGCCTCAGAGGAATTTGCAGCATTCTTGGAATCAGCTTCTCATGACCAGAGTGGTATATTCCACACAGGTGGCTCTCAATCTTGGATATCAGTCTGGAAACATTGCGCATGTGGGATGCATTAGTTATGTTTAACTATGCCTTCTTGGACAATTAAAATAAGAGTACATATGAAGACATTGTCAATGCCATGCTACAAAAGCGGGATGTACAAGAAGCAGGCAGGACCCAGATAAAGGGGTTGTGGAAGGAGTTGGGGGACTGGTATAAGAACTTTACAAATGAGGGGAAGATGAGAAAGGTCAGGATTTGCAAGAAGGTGAGAAAAATGCCCTAAACACTTTTAAAATGTGTTTAAACTGTCTAAATGAATCTTACACAGATACACCGATTAGCAGCATTTTCTTTTTTTGTTTTAATTTATTCTTTTTTATGCTGGCTGCAGTGATTTCTGCAGTGATAAAATATTTTTCCATGTTTTGACAGGTGTTGCTAGAGGACAAGAAAACCCTCATTGAGCTTCATTTCTATTCACCAGTCCTTCCCTTGCTGAAGCAGTATGTTTTACTGTTTCAATCCAAAGGTTCATAAACTCCATGATGAACAGGAGAGACTCATGAGGGAGTTTTTATCTTGCTTAATCAAGCCAGAATACCTGATTGACAGCAAGGGGAGTAATCTTTCTAGGCCAAAGATGAAGTCAAAAGAGGCCCATCTTTCAAAGCCTTTTGTTGGCTCTGAGGCCTCATCCATCCTGGACCAACTAGGGAGGAACCACCCTGTGGCAAAGACTTTCAAAAGGTAATCAAAGCCTACATTAGCTGTGCAGGTGATCTTCAGGTAAAACTGCGTCTTGACAGTTCAACTCTTAGGACCCTGTCATGCTTGGATCCAGATGCTCGGGAAAGCTCAGATTCTTCCTTACCTCCAGAAGTTGCCAGACATGTTTCCATTTGTGAAGCTTAGTGACAAAGAAAGAGCTGAGTTTCAACATGAAATACACAGGTTTGTCATGGTTGCCAGGTCCTATTTACACACATCATGCAATTTACACCGTGTGTAATTTTGATAGCTACACCATGTATAGGCAAATAGCAATTAAATGTTTAGCTTGTTATCTGAATATGACACAAATGTTTCATGCCACCTTCTGTATGGAATTATGCTATTGTCATACATGTAAATGAACTTTTTTCTCATAGATATGCAAGCGACATGACTCTGCCTCAGATAACAGAGAGGGCAAGAGTTGATTCATTCAGTGTTATGTCCAACATCATGCAAGCCAAATCTGCCAACCTAAGTGCAGAGAGATTTGAATATTATCAATTAGTGAAATACAACCTGAAGGCCATGCAGGTGTCAGCCATTCAGCACTACTCCAGGAACACCAAGGAGAGTCCAGATAATGTCCAGCTTTGCAGAAATGTAAAACTCTCCAGCCAGAGGTTGGAGTTTCAGATTTTCCTACTTTTTTGTCCTTAGCTGATCACATGCCTGTTTTTTCCGTGGACAGTGATCACCTACAAAAGACCCCAACCCAAAATAACTGTATTAGGGCCTTTCAGACTGAACTGATTCTTTTGCTGAAAAAAATAAAAAATATAAAAAAACTACGCGCAACGAATCCAATTTTTCCTACATCCCGTGATGCTTAGCAAGAAATATGGGCATTACTTCCGTTGTCACAGTTAACACAGCTGTTGTTGCGGTATACGTCCATTCATTCTTTCATTGTGGTGTTGGGATTTTGAGGAGAGCATGTATGATTTCATATGGACATACATCAGTCACTATATCAGTGTGTTACTGAACGATAATAAACTGCAAAAAAGTCATAAAGACAAAGAAAGCGCGAACAAAACCGGCACACTGTTTCTCCCAGATGCAGTTGAGATTTAATCTAAATGTACGTTTAACCATTTGTTCGGTGGGTGATTGACTGGTGATGAGAGGTGCTTTGCTGCTGTCCGCGACACATCAGGATGCCGTTTTAAACCTCAAATGCAATGTGGCTTTTAACTACCTCTGTATGTGTTTTTTGTGATCCAATCACAAAACATTTTGCACACCATTTACAACTATATTTAGTGCTGACCTTTGCGATCGGATCATCCGAAACTCATCTTATTACCAGCTGTAAACAGGGTCTAAAATGAATGCAGCCTGAGCTAGAGAATGCTATTGAACGACTTCCGGCGGAAGTCCCACCCACATTCATTTCTCCAGTAAGACCCCCAGGAAAAAGTGGATAGAATAGACCTTTTTCACAGACTGTGATGACGCGTTTCCGCTTTAGTTAGCAGCGTAAATCTCGCAATTTGTTGTATATTATACATTTTTTAAATAAATGTATAACAGTATGCTTTGTGTTATATTATCCTGGAATTTGTTTTAAAAAAATGAATTACCACAGCTGCAAGGGGGTTTCGATGACAGCTGCTGAGAGAGTGACAGCAAATTTGTCATCTCCCATCCGACTGTCTTTATCCACCTCTCTATTTTTTTCCTCTTCTGGAAAGTCATTCAAATGTAATAGAGGATTTTTTTATTTTGCTCTTGGAGCAAATGGGTATGCGAAAATAATATTTGCTGTGATCTCCCATTCACCGCTGTCGAAGTTTACCCTGCAAACGTTTACTTCCGCGTTCCAAAACCCGAAGTGTGATAAAGGAACGCAAATGTCTTGAAACGCGTTTTACCTGACACGGCGTCTAAAAACGCGACGCTGAAGAAGAAGAAACACAGCAAGACGTGGCGCAAAAACGGGTTCGGTGTGAAGGACCCTTTTAAAGACTCGTTTACATTTTCAAAATTGTTGTGCAATGTAATATCGCTGCAATACTGAAAACTCGATCGTCTCCAGTCCCCGCCCAGCGGTGTTGCTGAACTCCAGTTTCACAGGGGAGGGGTCAGACGCTTCACTGTGGGACGACAAGCAAAGAGAGGAGTGAACAAGGAGAGCGAGATAGATTGGTGGGTTTTCTAAAAGAGTGCTTAAATTAGTTCATCTCAGGCTTCCTCTTCGTTTCGCTTCAATCGTTAAGGCACGTTACAGGCCATGCAATAGAAAACAAACTCATGAAATAGGGCAGATGCGTCTGGTGTAGCGTGGGGCTGAAACGCCCAAATAAAGAGGCAGCAAACGTTTGGAATTACAATCACTTCCTACCGCTTGGAAAATCTGAAACTGGCCATAGAGAAGCCCGTTTCGATAGGCCACGACCTCACATCGGGACTTTAACGAAACCAAAAACAAAGGTAGACTCTATGGTAACTCTTCTGTTTGTTTCTTATCTCTCTTGGCTTTCTTTGTTGTCCTCCGGTTTCCCTGTTTGGCCTTGTCATTTTTGGCGTTGAACAAAGTTAGCCAGATCTCCATGCTAGCAGGTTAGTGGAGTTAGCCGCCGTGCTAAGCATCAAAGCACGAGCGTGAGGCGCATTTTGGGAAAGAGGAAACCTCTGTTTTTTTAAGTCTTGTGCATAGTCGTTTCTATTATCTTGAATTATATGCATGGTGAAAGAAGTGTTGTGAGCACTGCGTTTCGGCGTGTGTGTGTCTTTTTCCCCCAGTCGGGTTGCAGTCCTATGATTTCGACGACATGGAGAGAAGATAAAGTTATTGGTTTAAACTGGGGTTTGGTACTGTTGGTGATATTGAGTCCTATGTGATTCTGGGTTAATTATGCTCATGTTAAAACCATGATTTCTGGAAATGATACAACTGGTGTACATCTAGATCAGTTTAAGTGCCTAATATGAGACAATATGCAATGTAACTACTCCAATAGTTTATAGCTTCTCAATGGGGATTTTTATTCATTTTGCACCCTCTCAGCTGTAACATACTTAATTATTTAATGTTTAGGTGTTGTCAGGATGACTTCTAGATAAATGTTTAAAGTGGGTAGAAATAAAATGTTCACTGCAGCAAAGTAAAGCAGGTCAAGGCCCAGGAACACACCTGAGTGTGCGGAAGTCACCCGATCATTAAAGCACCAATGTTTCTGGAAAATGTGTTGCAAAAAATAAAAAATAAATAAAATGAAAACATTTTAGAACATTCAGTAGATATTTGCAGGAAGTCTAATTCCGGTGTCTTTAATTAAAATGCAATTGAAAATGCCACGATTTGCATATTGAAAAAAAATGTATGTGTATATATATATATATATATATATATATATATATATATATATATATATATATATATAATTAAATTTAGATGTGTTTTATTAGATTTTTGTTTCACTATGTTTTCGCTTGGGATTTGGGTCCGATGTAGTATCGCCACTATTGGGTTTACCTGAACCGATCTCCGCCTCACAGGTGCTTCAAGTCACTTTGTTTCTCTGGTTTACGTATGACTCAGATTTGAAACCCCCCAGAAGATGGCGAAATTCGGTCAGATTGCTTTCCCGGTGTATGCAATAATAATAAAAAAAAAGTTTAGGAACCTGTTGAGTGGGTATTTTAGTAAAAGGGTGTGTGTGTGTATGTATGTGGGGGAAGGGAAAGGCGCGGTTCGGTGTGTGTTCTCACTTCACAGTGACTCTCATTTCCACACAACCCATGTGAAACAGCAGGTTACACAGTGTGTGTGTGTGTATGATTTTCTGAGACACTCAGCGTGAGTCAGTGTCACTCATGAAGCTTATCTAGCTTCGGGTCGAAACAAAAAGCCTCAAAGCAGGAATGTTTGGGATTTTTCACACTCGTCTACAGTGACCTGAGAGGGCTGATAAAGGAGAACGTGTGTACACTCGCCCGGTTTGAAACACCCCCACCCCGCGAGGAATTTAAATTCTAACCAGAATAACTTAGACTCCAAAATGTGTGGGGAAGTGTGTCTTTGAACACGACGACTCAGTGGCAAGTAACCAAATAGTTTGACCGCGGTAATGACCGGTTAACAGCAGGGTGTGTCTTTCAAACGCGGAAGGACGGAGATGCCATTAAAAAAAAGCACGTTCACCTCTTTCCCTCAGTGGTTACTTCACTTGTACTTTGGATTTTCAAATCCCAGACAGAGTCATTGCTGGAACAGAAAAGACGAGAGGTCCCTCCCCCGTTACCTTTTACCTGGAGTAACAGGTTGATTTTTAAAAAGCGTTACGTCACCGGCGCTCCCATTTCCGGGTCTCTCGTGCTGTGGCGACATGCTGCCTGAATAAGAAGTAATGGCTAATGTTCAGTGCTTGATTTATGCACCCATGCAAAAAGGTCAATAAATGCCTCCTCGGAGCTTTAAGGCTTTAATAACTACCAGTTATAGCACTATATAGTTGGTGAACACTTACAGCTTATTGTGGTTCAGTTGCCTGTGTGTTAGGACTGTCAACAGGGCTGAGAAATTATATTTGAGTTTTAAAAGCATTATTTCAGGTAAGGGGAAAACATTTCCAGACATCTGATTTTTAAATCGACATTAGCTGGGGTTTCCATCCAAATGTTTCATATTTAAGTGCATTTACAAAAATTCAACTAAAGAAAATGCTAATCGTTGCGCCGTTTCCATTCACTATGTCATGTGCATTATTTTGAAGTAGCCCATCTTGTCATGATGGAGCAGCTGAATGACCTCCTTCGGGGAGAGTTTTATTTGCACAATTGGAGCAATCGCACCTTGTTTAAATCCTGCCTGGAGATGCAGCTGAATAAGCAGAACATCTGATATAATGAGGGCTTAAATGGCAGCGATGCCCGCATGCCGTCATCCTCCGCATACCTGGGAGTGTCCACGCTCAAAACTGTTCTGGCAGATTGTGAGAACCCACTTTAAAGACCAGCTGTGGGTTTAACATTTCCGAATGTCAAGGACTTTGTTCAAAGGATTGTGTGCCAAGGTCTGACCTCCGTTGGGCCAGTTACATCAAGCTATTTGCACACTCAACACATGCACCAATGGTCGAAACACATCATCGTTTTGCGAATAAATTGTTTCCATCACCTTAATGCGCATTTTAACTAGTGCTAAATTCTAGAAAATCCACCTCCTCCTAGCGCGTTAAATTTAAGAGAATTGAGTTTATTTGCATGCCAAGTGTTTCCATTCAGAATTCTTATGCGCAATTAAAAAATGTATATACAATTTGTTGGATAAAAACTAAGGATGCACGATACCACTTTCTATTCCGATATCGGAAATTTCAGTATCTCCCGATCCGATACCAGTGTTGTTGTTTTTTGCATAATCAGTTTAGAATATCTTTATTGTGTGGAACTAGTTGGGTGTGCTCTTTAATATGTAAAGAAACACAAACCTCTAACTACACATTATTTCAATATAAATGTATAGCTTATTAAGAAACACTTTATTATTAACTAGTATACTGGATAATGTAGCAGCAAAATTAACAGTAATTCAAGTATAAGTCATCTGTAGAAAATAAGCTTTTTTTTTTTTTTCAAAAAAATTTTCAACTTGTATTTGGACATTAAAGGATTCAGATCTCTTTTTTGTTCAATTTAGTTGTAAGATATCAGCTCACTTTTCATTCACACAGTTATTTTTTTGGAACCCATTCAACTTAAATATTATTATAATTTTTTTTCAAATCAAATCACTTTGTCACACAGCCATATACACAAGTGCAATGGTATGTGAAATTCTTTGGTGCAGTTCCGATCAACATAGCAGTCGTGACAGTGATGAGACATATACCAATTTACAATAACATCAAATTAACACAACACAATTTAAACATCTGTTATACACATAATTACACTCAACAATATACAAATAATAACATACACTGTACAGTATACAATATGCCTTTTTTTTTTTGTTTTTTGTTTTTTTTTTTTTTTTTTTTACTATATAGATACACATTATTCAATAAAAATTAAAATATATATATATACACTATATTGCCAAAAGTATTCGCTCACCCATCCAAATAATTGAATTCAGGTGTTCCAATCACTTCCATGGCCACAGGTGTATAAAATGAAGCACTTAGGCATGCAGACTGCTTCTACAAACATTTGTGAAAGAATGGGCCGCTCTCAGGAGCTCAGTGAATTCCAGCGTGGTACTGTGATAGGATGCCACCTGTGCAACAAGTCCAGTCGTGAAATTTCCTCGCTACTAAATATTCCACAGTCAACTGTCTGTGGTATTATAACAAAGTGGAAGCGATTGGGAATGACAGCAATTCAGGCACGAAGTGGTAGGCCACGTAAAATGACAGAGCAGGGTCAGCGGATGCTGAGGTGCATAGTGCGCAGAGGTCGCCAACTTTCTGCAGAGTCAATCGCTACAGACCTCCAAAGTTCATGTGGCCTTCAGATTAGCTCAAGAACAGTGCGTAGAGAGCTTCATGGAATGGGTTTCCATGGCCGAGCAGCTGCATCCAAGCCATACATCACCAAGTGCAATGCAAAGCGTCGGATGCAGTGGTGTAAAGCACGCCGCCACTGGACTCTAGAGCAGTGGAGACGCATTCTCTGGAGTGACGAATCACGCTTCTCCATCTGGCAATCTGATGGACGAGTCTGGGTTTGGCGGTTGCCAGGAGAACGGTACTTGTCTGACTGCATTGTGCCAACTGTGAAGTTTGGTGGAGGGGGATTATGGTGTGGGGTTGTTTTTCAGGAGCTGGGCTTGGCCCCTTAGTTCCAGTGAAAGGAACTCTGAATGCTTCAGCATACCAAGAGATTTTGGACAATTCCATGCTCCCAACTTTGTGGGAACAGTTTGGGGATGGCCCCTTCCTGTTCCAACATGACTGCGCACCAGTGCACAAAGCAAGGTCCATAAAGACATGGATGAGTGAGTTTGGTGTGGAAGAACTTGACTGGCCTGCACAGAGTCCTGACTTCAACCCGATAGAGCACCTTTGGGATGAATTAGAGCGAAGACTGCGAGCCAGGCCTTCTCGTCCAACATCAGTGTCTGACCTCACAAATGCGCTTCTGGAAGAATGGTCAAAAATTCCCATAAACACACTCCTAAACCTTGTGGAAAGCCTTCCCAGAAGAGTTGAAGCTGTTATAGCTGCAAAGGGTGGGCCGACGTCATATTAAACCCTATGGATTAAGAATGGGATGTCACTTAAGTTCATATGTGTCTAAAGGCAGATGAGCGAATACTTTTGGCAATATAGTATATATATATATATATATATATATATATATATAGATATAGAATGTACAGTATTGTACTGTATTGACATTCAGGCTGTCGGTTGATAGTCAGTTGTTAAGAGAGAACATAATTTGTAAACAAATGATAATATATTATAATAATATATAGTAATATATCTCAATCATGCACCTTTAACTTTTAAACCCTCACGCTTTTATTTTGACATTCTGAACTCTCCAGGAAGTCCTGTAAGTGTGTCTGTTTGTTGGCAAGTTCACAGTAGTTTAATTCGCTTCTTATTCAATTTCTGGTTAAAAAAAAAAAAACCACCTCCAGTGCCGTTCTAAATGCATATTTACAAGTGAACCGAACTATTGATCATCTACATCTGAGATGTTGTTCGTGAGTAGCGCTCAAATATTGTGCACCACGTGAAGGCTAAAAATAGCCGTGAGTGTATGTGTAAACGGAGCAGCGCCATTCACTGACGCATTGTAGCTGCACGTGCATTTTATATATTTACTTATTAAACACAGCCTTTTGTGATTCACAGAGCTATTGCACATCTTCAAGTGGCTTTGAATAAAATGCACGAGTCATATGAACTACTTCAATTGTGTTTTTATGGTTCTTATGTCATTTTTTTGAGCTTGACGGTGACGAACATGACTAACACACAGTATCGGATTTGGATCAGGCTCGTCAGACCGATACCTGATCCGTCTAAAAGCTTCAGTATCGGAGCCGATACCGATCCAGGTATCGGATTGGTGCATCCCTAAAAAAAACCCAGTTATTTTCTCCTGTGTTCACAAGCGGGCGCAACAAATCAATATAAACTAATTAGCACAGCATTGAAACGATTGTTTATTGCAAAGAACATATCTAGTTGTTATCAAATGTGTGTAAAATGATAGTCAAAAGATTTAGCCAGTTTCATATCAAATATTAAATATAAAGGTAAAAAGAAATGCTTCAATAGACCGTTCTATTTTAATTTAGTGTTGCACAGTAGCCTATACCGGTGCCATAGTAATACTGGCGGTACCATAATGTTTTTCAATAAATATAGTTTTGTTAAATATGTACGTATTAAATGCTTATGCAGCGAGATGCAACTGCCAAAGTGCTGCACATCTGGTCGTTGTTCACTCCAAGAGCGTCCATCTTTTTCTATGTATGCATGCGCTAGACGGATGTCTTTTACAATGGCGTGGTGTCTTGCTGTTTTTCGAGTGTCTCTTGCAGTATAGATGTTTTAGATGCTGTATCAATTTAAAAGGAAATTCAACCTTTAAAACGTGTTTCAAGTATTCCGCTTTCTGGTTTATTGGTTGTGCTTTGTCTGTTTTAGCCCAAGAATGTAAGTCATCATCAGTGCTTGGCACACATCCAAAATTTGAATGCTCATTTCAGAATTAGAATGTGCATTTTTATCTTAAATTTGATAAATGGGCCAGTTTTGAATTTCAATTTCACAGACTTACTGTGTACCAAAGTTCACTGAGCATTAGTTTGGAGCCAATGCTGATGGTGTAGCTCTTTATGTTTGTGTTGCCTGGGTCAGCAGGAAGAGGGAGACATGTGTGATGTTTGTCAAAATGGTACTACAAATGCCATGAACCTGATTCAAATACTGTAGATGTTGTCCTTCTCAGAAACCTGCTTTAAGTTTGAATCTCTCCATATAAAGTACATTATGGTCCCCTTAATGGTTTTCTTCCACATATTTGGAGCAGAAGTCAGCAGCTGTTGTCTGAATTGCCTCCCACATGCATATGATGATCATATTTGGCCGCCTGCTGCAGCTGCAGTCTGTTATATTGCAGGCTTTATTTACTTGTGCCACATCCTGCTCTGGTGATCTGTCCATATATTGGTGCAAGTGTTAGCACTAGGTGGTTAGAGTTTGGATGCTTAGTGGTTTTACTGTCTAATACTTCTGCTATCCCATTAGTGGATGCAAATGATTAAGCACCTGACAAATTGAATTACTCTGGCCTAGTGTGGCTAATGTCTAATACTCCCATTCCTACCTCTGATTTGTCTGTCATAAGAAAGCTCTTTGGTGATAATGATGTCAAATGGCCTTGGTGATGCATTGATGATGTCACAGAGGGCATTTTCTCTGTATTTCTGCAAATGCTCAGGGCAGTCTCAGTGGGTTTCGGTGCATGACGAGTCATAGATTCTTAATATGGACTGGCATTTGACCAGATGTCTTTGAGTCAGTGTACTGTCTGTTCAGCAAGCTAAACTTTGCAGATATAGTGTACCTGTATTGTTAAATCATGTTTTATGTGATTTTTGCCCAAGTTTCTAGGTGTTCTAGGTCAGACCTATTTAGAGAGTTGTCCCACGACAGTTTTTTCCTTAGAAGAGAACTCTCACAGCTGGTGGTGTCCTCCGGAGGTCTATTTGTAACACATAAGCTGTGCCCAAAACACTGAAAAATGCAGAGTATAAGGAGTTAAGACGCCAACAAGGCATGACTAAATCCAGTGTTTTTTTAACATCCTTTCTGAAGGCATCATGGATGGATGCGAGTTGGCATCATGTCTGTGCAATTCAGTGGTTGGTTGAAAGAATGGGTCCTTTTCAAAGACTGTGATGCATTTCTGCCTTAATTAAACAGTGTAAATCTAAATATATGTTTTATATTTTAAATGTAATTTAATGTAGATTTAAAACCTTATTCTTTGTGTTATTACCCTGCCATTCATTTACAAAACTAGTAAACACTGCTTCAAATACAGCTGCTGAGGGAGTGACATTAACAATGACAATTCATCTTTATTTGTCTCTCTTGGAAAGTCATGGGAACTTTAAAAAATATATATACAGCTCTGGAAAAAATTGAGACCACTGCAAAATTCAGGTTCTATGGATTTACTATTTAAAGGTTCATGTTTGAGTAAAATTAACATTTTTGTTTTATTCTATAAAGTACAAAATTTTTTCCAAATAAAAATATTGTTATTTAGAGCATTTATTTGCAGAAAATGATAGCTGGTCAAAATAAAAAGATGCAGTGTTTTCAGACCTTAAATAATGCAAAGAAAACAAGTTCATGTTTATTTTTAAACAAAACAATACTAATGTTTTTACTTAGGAATAGTTCAGAAATCAATACTTGGTGGAATAACCCTGATCATCACCGATCCTCCACCTGGTCATCTAATGGTTAGAGGAAGACCTGGAGAGGCCTACAAGCCACAGTGTCTCGCACCCACTGTGAAATTTGGTGGAGGATCGGTGATGATCTGGGGGTGCTTCAGCAAGGTTGGAATCGGGTAGATTCGTCTTTGTGAAAGGTGCATGCATCAAGCCACGTACAAGGTTATCCTGGCAGAAAACTTGCTTGCTTCTGCTCTGATGATGTTCCCCAACTCTGAGGATTGGTTTTTCAAACAGGGGAGTGCTCCATGCCACACAGCCAGGTCAATCAATGAGTGGATGGAGGACCACTAGATCAAGACTCTGTCATGGCCAGCCCAATCTCCAGACCTGAACCCCATTGAAAACCTCTGGAATTTGATCAAGAGGAAGATGGATGGTCACAAGCCATCAAACAAAGACGAGCTGCTTGAATTTTTGCGCCATGAGTGGCATGAAGTCACCCAACAGCAATGTGAAAGACTGGTGGAGAGCATGCCAAGATGCATGAAAGCTATTCTTCGGAAATCGGGGTTATTCCACCAAAAATTTATTTCTGAACTATTCCTAGGTTAAAACATTAGTATTGTGTTTAAAAATGAATATGAACTCATTTTCTTTGCATTATTCGAGGTCTGAAACACGGCATCTTTTTTGTTATTTTGACCAGTTGTAATATTCTGCAAATAAATGCTATAAATGACAATATTTTTATTTGGAATTGGGAGAATGGTCAGTAGTTTATAGAATATAACAAAAATGTTCATGTATTCATATTGGAAGTTCCATTCATAATGTTTCTCCCTTTTATCCAGTATAAAATTTTACACCGGTGTTGTCCCTTGTGCAGAGTAAAACCGGTAACACCGTACACCATGGCAACCCTACTAGATGGTAAGCCTGTCACACTTACCGGTTTAAAATGGAGGGAAGGTGTCAAACTTAATGACTACCTTTGACTTTTCTCAACACTTCACTGTCACGCCCCATTTTCGCAGCCAATCAACCTGAAGCTTTTGAATATACAGATATTTTTCAATATTACTCCCTAGAGTCTGCAGCATCTGCTATGTTAGGTTGTTTGTCAAATACATGTTCTATTGAGAACGCATAGCAAAATGAAATAGCATCCTTTTCTTTCACACATTTATCATCACACTGTGCAAAGAGCTGGGCAACAAAAGAGTGTCATTTGGTAGAAAGTGAACTATTCAAAAGTGTATTAAAGTACCATGAACTAAAATAAAAGTACAAATTTGTAAAGCCCCGTTCACACCATTGTGAGACAGCGACATGATCACATAAATTTTCAATGAGAGCATAGCAACATCCGGCTACACGAGCTGCCGTGGCCATTGCCAACAGAGATCTCTGTGGAGAGCAACAAGACAAAGTTGAGAAAATGTGAACTTTATGCAAATGACAAGCGACATTCGCGAGCGACTACCAATGAGAGTGAAGACAGCGGAGCTCACGTCATCTGTCTCGAAGTTTCAGCATCGTGAGGGATTTTTACTGTTCTATAACCTTTGTCTGTAACCACATGCATGGATATAATAAAACGATGCGTGGAAAAGCGTGTCAGAAACTGTCTGCATTCTGAGTGAGTTTGATTCATTCATGATAGATTGATAGTCTTGTTAATGATTTAATGTAGTGAACACTGCTGCATGTTTTATAAAACACTCTACACTGCAGAATGTACATTTTAACTGATTCCTGGTCAAGTTGTAATGATATCTTAATTTTACCGGTATTAGGTCTCATCCGTGATCATATTTCAAAAGCTATGGCCAGACATGCAAACCTCCAATAACGTTACAGCAACAAACAGTAGGAACACCCACCAGCGACACCGATAGTAGATTCTAGCGACACCAAGCTACAAAATTACTGGCGGTGTGAACGGGGCTTAAGGTATGCATATTTATACATAATGTTATATAAATGTATACTACAATATATTTATATAATCTAAAGCTGTGTAGAAAAATAAAGCTTAACTTTACGTTATATTATTGTAAAAGATTCTACATATTTATTGTCACACTGTGCAAAGATCTGGGCATCAGAAATGTTTTTCTTTTAATGGTCTGTCTGACACTATGTGACATTAGATATGTTATATAAACATACTTGTTGACCCCGAAGAGTAATCCGTTTCTCATTCAAATGAACCGTCCACGAGCACTTTCCAGACGTCATGCTTTTTCTGCAGAAAAAAAAAGTCAACCATACTCCAGGAAAATAACACTTCTATACATGAACTGCACTCATTGGTCACTGCCTTGGTGACGTGTACCCACCCCACCCACAGCCAGTGATAATTTCAAGTAAGCCAGATGTGCTTTTGAGTTCTTCAAGCCATTAACTCAGCAGGGAGTCCCAACTGTCTCCCTCTACCTGGCAAGTAATTGTTAATGAAGCTAACACCAGAAAATTATTGGAAAATTCAGCTAGTGAGACTCAGGCTTTGAAAAGTTAATGTTTTGAATAACCGCAGAAAATGTTTGCTGCTGTAACCTGAATTTTCCCAGAAATCTCCTTTATCCAAAGTCAAGCACATGTAACCAATGATGGACATCATAATTATAGTATATTGGTGCCCAAATTTTGCAATAAATGGGTTTAATCAAGATAAAACCCTCCCTTCTTTGTTCATAGTTGAAGTGACTATAAAACGTGTATTAGACTTCACAAGGCTTTGTCTTAATGAGTGAGACTTGTCTAGATGATTCATACCTAAATGTGAAACAGTCTGAAAGCTGAATAAGTCATCAATTACACACTCTTCAATCAGATTCTAGGGGAAGGAATGAGGACATACACATGTTATAAGGAAGGCAGAGAAAGAGCGACATATAAGGCAAAAGGAAGGGAATTGTTTTCCAGTCATTTTCAAGCTGCCAGAGGAGCTGAGACAGGATCTGACATGCCACAATACAAGCAGGAATGTGTGTGTGTGTGTGTGTGTGTGTGTGTGTGTGTGTGTTCATCCCCGACTTTCTACGAAAGTCTGTTTGCTTTATGGGTAGGGAAGTCGAAGAGAGGTTGAAAACTGTTTCAGTCGTAGATGAAACTTACTGCTGTGTGTGCTTTCAAGGACAATGCAATCATCACACCCACAATGTCCCCCTCAAACCAGTTACCAGCACATATGCGCAACCCTCTGTTCCTTTCTTTACCGATTTTGTGTAGTGGACTTTTTTCCTTTTTTGTTTTGTTCACTACTAGGTAGACTGCTGCAAATATTTCCCCTCTCTCTTTCACACTCAAACACACACACTCCGTGGTGTGGCGTGAGAGCAAGTCATGTGTGTTTTTGCGGGTTGGGTTAGCGGCCTGAAACATTTCAGAATACAATGGTCTTTAACTCGGGGGCGGAGCCTCTCCAATGCTGTTTTGTACATTTGCCTTTGGCTCCTACTTGCTTCCATTTGAATCATGTTCTTATGATAGGAGCAACTGTTTGTTTTGGGGATACTTTTCCCTCTTGGATTTGTTAGCTTTTGTGGTCTCCTTAAAATAGTTTCTGACATGCATGGTAGTTGTGCTATGGTTGCACTTTAGGACTAGGGAGAGGTCCAGAAACTCCCAGTTGCACTTTATTTTTACAGTGGTTCTGTTGCAGATGTTTGGAAACTTCAAAAAGGTTAGATCCATTGTTAAAGATTCATAACCAAGATTGTGGTTCATTATGCAAATAAAGAATCCACTGTTTTAGAATGCTGTGATCAATTGCTGAGTTTTTTTTTTTTTTTAATTATAGATCACCATTTGTGCTACGGACATGAATGACACAATAATGTGGCTTGTTGAGGAGAGGTGTGCTATTACTTTAAGTAGGCATGCTGGAAAAAAATTGGTTTTCTGATTAATTGCGATCTTCATTTGAAATTTCCCGATATCAATCCTTTTATTATTATTTTTTATCCCCTTTTCTCCCAATTTGGAATGCCCAATTCCCATTACTTAGTAGGTCCTCTTGGTGGTGCGGTTACTCGCCTCAATCCGGGTGGCGGAGGACAAGTCTCAGTTGCCTCCGCTTCTGAGACAGTCAATCCGTGCATAATCACGTGGCTCGTTGTGCATGATACCGCGGAGACTCCGCATGTGGAGGCTCATGCTACTCTTCGTGATCCATGTACAACTTACCACGCACCCCATTGAGAACGAGAAACACTAATCGCGACCACGTGGAGGTTACCCCATGTAACTCTACCCTCCCTAGCAACGGGCCAATTTGATTGCTTAGGAGACCTGGCTGGAGTCACTCAGCACACCCTGGATTCAAATTTGCGACTCCAGGGGTGGTAGTCAGCATCAATACTCGCTGAGCTACCCAGGATCAGTCTTTTACGCATTTAAGGCCCAAATATACTTCATACGAAATCGAAGAACGAATGGGTGTGACGTCATTTAGAACAAAATCTGGCCAGAAAGACTGGTTTTGTGTTTGTTTCAGTGGTTCGCCTGGGCGAACTTTTACGAAAACTTCTAACCGACTGCTTAACACCTTACTGACATTGGTCCATGTCATCGGTAGGTGTGACCTGGAGCTCCACCTACCTTGATGCTGCCAACTCATTCTGTTTATCTTGTTCAGTCAGTCAAAATCAGTCAGCAAGAACACACCGGCTTGTAGAGTTATTTGCGAGCTGGTGCAAATTTACTTACATCTGTACGATCATTCATGTAGAGAACATTTCCAAGACCATGACATGCAGTTAAAAAAAAAACAAATGTTTTTTGGGTTTAATTAGTCTACAAAAGTAATTAAATACTCTCTTCAGTAGAGCTGCATGATTAATCGTTAAAAGATCGTGATCTTGATTCAGACACCCACGCAATCTAATTTCTAAATTACAACGGTTCTGCAATGTATATTAACGTTCCAGTGGCATGCATTTGTAAGGCGATTGAATTTAAATTCAAAATTCACTTCAAGACGTGTTTTTAAATGTCGATAAACTTCATATGGCATCTACAAAACACAGCGCTCCTGCACGAGATGCTGAATAAACTAAAACGCAACGGCCAAAGACGTTTGTCCAGCACAGTGCTTTACAAACTGCAGGGTGCAGCCTTGATTAGCTATGAGTGAATCTCTGTTCAGTTCAATATTTGAATAGCCACCATTGCTACAAAAATACCGGCATAACCAAGATCGGGCTAAATTTGCTACCTGTGCAGTTTGATCACAGCCAGCTGCTTTCAAACACTCACATGCATGTGTCTGCCCATGCACTTGTGTCTTGTGATGAATGCAGCGCTCCTGCACGAGATTCTGTGCTGTTTTTAATCAAAATACCCCTCTTTAGGCAATTTATTAATGTAAACAGCTTTTAATGAATTACAAGTGTAAACAGACAGGATTAAATCTGCGCTGTTTTTACGAGATATTAAAGCAAACAGCCATAAATGTATAAGCAGATGGGACAAATTCTTCAAAATGTTAGATTTGTGCGATGTCTAAATGTATACAAGTTGTATGCTGTCTTTTATAGGCATTCAGGCACTCTTACTGCATCAAATCATTATTAATGTAGATCTATCACACAGTAAAGAGTGTCAAGTATTTAAGTAGTTTCGTTTTGCATTAAATAACCTTTTTTTGGGGGGATTTTTCCCCTTTTTCTCCCAATTTGGAATGCCCAATTCCCAATGTGTTTTTAAGTCTTTGTGGTCGCGTAGTGATTCGCCTCAGTCCGGGTGGCGGAGGACGGATCCCAGTTGCCTCTGCGTCTGAGATCGTCAACCCGCACATCTTATCACGTGGCTTGTTGAGCGTGTTGCCACAGAGACATGGTGCGTGTGGAGGCTTCACACCATCCACTGCGGCAACCACGCTCAACTTACCAAATGCCCCACCGAGAACAAACCACATTATATCGATCACGAGGACGTTACCCCATGTGACTCTACCCTCCCAAGCAACCGGGCCAATTTGGTTGCTTAGGAGACCTGGATGGAGTCACTCAGCACGCCCTGGGATTCGAACTAGTGAACTCCATGGGTGGTAGCCAGTGTCTTTACCAATAATTAATTACTGGCTCTTGAATAATTCCTTTACAAGCTTGAAGCAAGTTTTACAAGAGAAACACTGAAGGCCTCATTGTTTTAAATTGTTAATATTTGTATATAAAAAAAAAAAAAACTTTTGTAAAATAAGTGTTTATTGCATATTTGTTTACAAGTGCAATACCAGGTTAACATAGAACTGTTAATGAAGCTATTTTCTGCTCGTTTTGCTTTTTACTTAGCTTGTGAGAAACCAATTACATTTATTTATTATGCAGTTTTTTTAACAGGATTTTTTTTTTTTTTTTTTTGCAATAATCACAAGGCGCTGTTTTGTTTATAATGTATTCTTTGTGCCTTTTTGTGGACTTTTTATATATTTGATTTACAACTTTATTGCATTTTTGCATAGATTGAAGCAGAGAACATTTTGTCAGAACCTCTAGTAAATTGTTTCTTTGTTTAAATACCCTTATGTCCAGGTTTGGTAAATCACTGAAATAAGCATTTTTCTTCAGAATCGTGAGAGAATCGTGATTTTTATTCCAAGTAAAAAAAAAAATTGTGATTCTCAATTTATCCAGAATCGTGCAGCTCTACTTTTTGCAGCAGTATCGGTGTTATCATACAACAGAGTGTAATCGGCGCATATTATCTCTGCATGTTAGCGCATTAGCTGCCATGAATTCAAAATGTAAACAAGACAAATTAAACATTTTCTACTGCATATATGACTTTAAATCATCATCGAGTGGTTAAAACAGCTTTTACTCTGACCTCCTGTGAATTCTACTCATAGAATGAGACAAAGTCATTGATAACACATTTTAATGTCACGATGTCACGGTTTTACACGTTCTCATATTTAAATGTACTTCTAAACGCCTCCCACAGCGGTGTGATGGGTGTCAGACTGTTTGGAAACAGTATACTGTTGCTCAGCTGTTTTGAACTTCTTTTACCTCTGAACGAAGAACGAATAAGAACTTCTCCGGAAGTATATTGAGGTTCATTTTGGTTTGACTGACTGACTGGCGGCTAACAGTATGTGCACGTGCTTCATGTTTGCGTGCTTTATGTGCTTGTGCACTTACGGAGTTGCGGTAATGCAGATACGCACCTAAATGGTTAAATACACTTAAATTCCGTGGAAATGCTTGTTTTTTGTGAGGTATTAACATAAACGGTCAGTTATGTCTGAAGTGAACGTAAATAGTGGGACAAAAAAGCTGATTTGTATCAAAATATTGGACTTGAAGTGTAAATGCAAGTGTATGTCGTTAATATCAAAGTCCTCGAAGCACCTTGACGAGCGCAGTTCGATTTGGTGTTTTGACCCATTTCCTACTGATACAGAAATTGGGGATGGGACATGTCAAACGACTAATCACATAAAAAAAAAAAAAAAGTCAATAGGCTTTAGTTTATACATACATACCCCTTTCCACCATGCTGCTCATGTCAGAGCTGCTTACTGAGGAAACTTGAGAAGCAGTCTCAATACCAGCTAGATTTTACAAAGGCTTGAGAACCGAACGATGATCTAACTGACAACATAAATCCATAACCAGCCCACAAATGCACCCAGCACATTGCGGTCTTACGACGAGACTGGAGGCACTGTGCAAGTCTAATACATATGAATGAGAAGCAAGCGAGTAAAGGATCACAATATATCAATGTTTTAAATCACAATACATTTGAGCTTAAAGAATAAAGAACACTTATTTGAGGTGTACATCCCAAGATACCTCCTGCGCGTCCCATTCAGAACCGATCATCCCTACGCCCTATTATCTTTGAAGACAGTTACCATCCACTGTGAGCACTTCAGATGACTGAAAGGTGATAACGGTCAGTCAGTACTCACTTTAAGCGATTCTTATTGGAAAATCTGTTTGAAACAACACTACAGTATGGATTGTGCCTTTTGAAGTGTGCTGCAAAGGCATGATTAGCACCAGTTAGAACACAGCCAGATGTGCTGAACAGTTCTCGATCTAAAAAGCATTTGATTTGACAAAATTTCTCAACCTCTGTGACTTAATGGATGTTCCTGACTCTCTTTAGCTGTAAGAGAGAGAGCAGATTTTAAAGGCTTCTATCTTCTGATAGGACATTTTGTCAATGTTTTGCAGTACACTTACTTACATGTAGATGACCTTGAAGCTAATAGATATGGACAGGGTCCGAAATTAACACCCGGCAAGCGCCAAATGAGGGTACATTTTCTATTTGGGCAGTGAATGTTGCAGTGTGGCGGGTGCTTTTTCCTCTCAATGCCTGTCAGCTTCATAAAATAATGTTCCAGTTTCCAGTTTTGTCCTCAAGGGGGCTCTGTTGGCCTACAGTCAGCAAGGCTGCAGGTGTTCAGACAGAACGGCCCTTAGCTAGTTTCCCGCTGCTCATTGATAGCCTTAGTATATCTAGAAGGAAGATGAAGACAATGTTCAGGACCATTCATGCTATCGTGAAGAAGGGAAGATCGAGTAAATGTGCGATTTTAAGTTTTAATTACCCAACACCACACACACATTCTCCTGTAAATATATCCAATTCCCAAACAAATGAATCTTTGAGCCGGTTCTTTTTAGAGAATCAGCAACTAAAAGTACTACCAGTGTCTGATTCCTGAATCAATGACTCTTATGATCCTGCTCTTGTTAGTGAATTAACAAGACTTTTGAATCAGTCAGAGCTGACTGGATAAATCTGACAACTAATTGACTCACTTGAAATAACCCAAGAATTGTTACTGTTATTTAGGTATTTATTTTGGTTGTAATAAATGAAAAATCTGAGAAAAATAAAATAAATCTAAATGAACCTTCAGGCATTTAAATATTTCATAAATGGTAAAATAGTACTAAAAAAGCAGCTCACTTTTAAAAATTCATGCAGCATTTTTTTGTCATGTCTACCAAATCCACTTTTAAAATGCAGTTAAACAATAAAGCAAAAATCTGACTGGCATTTTTTTCATCTCCCAGCCACCTAGGCTAAAAAGTAAACTTTGGACCCTGAATATGGACTGAAAGCAGAAAAACTTTAATTCTGATTTCTTTAGTCAAACAATAACAAGAAAACTTCAGTAGCTTTAACAATTATTAGTGTACCGTAATCGTAGAGTGAAGACCAGTAAGTTTCAAACTTTGTTGTTTTTATTTGTTCTTTTGCTTGTAGCCTAATTTGTTTCCTTGCTCTTAATTTATTACTGAATGTTTACATGTCTTGAATAATTGCTTGAACTTGAAACAATGTTTACTCAAATGAGGTAGTATTTTGTGGTGGTATCGAAATTAGTATTGAGAATCCAGTTGCTCTCATATGTAAGCAAAATTGACAATATAACTAAGTATACCCAAAATGATTCGGAATCGAATGGGGAAATCTGTATTAATACCCAGCCCTATTTCTAAGTAATCAGACATATGTTTCTCACCTGGCAGACTTCTTTTGCAAATGTAGGTCCAAGCATGTGATCGTTGGGTGAATTTGGTTGCTAAATCAAGTATTACTGCTTGTTCATGGATAACTTATTTTATTTTTTTGTTGTTATTTTGGAATTTAATTTTTTACCTTTTGGCTCTTTTGTGCAGTGGATTGGTTATGTTTTGATTTGGCTTTTAATGATGCATATTAATGATTGATGAATAAGTGTAGTTTTGTTTGTTTCTTTCACTTTGTATTGACCGTAATAAACTTGAGGATTTGAGGAAGTCCAACTGTACATGATTGGAAATATTTCTTGTTGCGTAGAGTAATTTCCCAGTTTGTTCCCTTTATTGTCTTTAAGATTATATGCATGTATGACTTCTTCAGTGCCATCAGACAATCTCTTGCTAGGCAGATCTTCCAAAGAACCTTTTGAATATCTCTCAGTTGACTCGGCTTCCCGTGTATGACATCAGTCTTGCTTCCGAGCATTTTAATGGAAAGCTTATCTGAGCACTGAGCTTGTCGCAGAATATGCAGGTTTTTTCACCTGCTGTTCACACCCTTCGTCTGCACCCCACCCAGATAACTGGTGCTAATGAGCAAATGCAGCGTGAAGTCGCCTAAGAGGTTATTTATACACCACTCTCCTGATATCACGATATGTTTCAGTAAGAAGAACTGAATGCTGATATGATGCACAATAGAGCTTCTCTGTTTAATAATGAACAATGAAATGTGTCCTCTGAGGTTCTGATAGAGTAGCTTCTCCAGCTGTTTTACAGAGCTGATTGTAGTTGAAGGGGGCAGATTGTCCTAATTTGATGAAGCAAATTAAGGTTGTAAAGAAATGCACTGCACAAAAAGTAAGATGATATTACCATATTTTTTATGGACTTTTACTGTGGTAACTGGGAGCACCATGTAACTAAACATCAAGGTGTATGAATATGATAAGCATTCAGTACCATGGTATATGTAAGTTTTTGTGGACTTAACATAGTAATACCATAGTATTCTTCAAAGTATGTTAGAGCACCATTAAAACAAATTTAAATGGTAAGCATTTGGTACCATGGTGTCTATATAAAAGTACCTTTTTTTTTTGGAAATTTTACCATGGTAATACCTTAGTATTTTTTTAAGTACTACATGAATAAGTGATCCCATTACTGCACCATAGTACTGGCACAGTACTTTCTGTAAGGGGTGTCAGTTTAAGCATGAAAACGTTGAGTCTGTAGAGGCCAGCACAGTCTCTTTAGCACTGATACATTTGTGTGGAGCCACTCTCCAGTTGAATAGACCTTGGCTCATTCCTTGTTGTGTCTGCACTCGTTATGCCTGCTTCTACACGATCTCTTCTCACACCGCGTCTGATTCACAGTTCTCTCTGCGCGAAAGAAACTGGTCTGGTTTCCTCTGTGTGCTCAGCGGTGACAGCGTGATCACGCCTGCGTCTGAAGAGCTTTGTTAGTACCTGTCTCTCTCGTGCGCTCTTTCCACAGCTCAGGAGCCTTGGTTTTATTTTCTATCTCTCTCACATTTCCGTGCTTTCTCTGTTACTGCTTTTTTATTTAGCTTACTGCATGGGTCACATGGTGCACACTAGGGATGTGCATGACTACATATTTTTATAATGACTAGTTGGTGGGTTGTCTGAACGACTAGTCGGTCTTAAGGAAGCCCTGTATATTTAGGCTGATATTTGGGTCATGTTCATTGTCCACCACATACCGATCAGACAGATTTCTAAGGGGGTGTTTACACAGGATGTGTCCTTGCAGTCAAAAACAGCATGACAGAGTGCAACTGAATGAAGCCGAATGCAGGGGTCTCGACACGCTTAAATAATTTTTTGAAGAGAGCAAGACATGGAGCAACAGCTAAAGTTGTACACTTCGTTAACATCTCTAGCCTTTCAATGTGTACTCTTTTGGATGTGAGCCAGTACAGGCACGTTCGATGCATGCACACTTTACCCATTACGTATGTCACGATTCATTACATTTGAAATATGGTAATCGGATCGTGATTGAAACTGTGACAAATACGCGAATCGATGAGTCTGAGAAAGTGAAACTGCGAGCGAGTCCCAGCATGAATCTTAGAGCTCAGTTTCAGTCTTGTAGCTCTGATCCCTCTGAAAGCCACTGATTTCAAGCTGTGTACCTTTTGTTTTTTAAGAGGACTAGATTCATTATTAAATGTAGGACATATGCACACATATACAGTAATTAAATATATAAATAGCAATATTGATACAAGGTTCTAAAGTATCCATACAGTATGACAAAAAGCATCTTGATGTATTGATTATATAATTGTATAGGCACAGCTCTAATGTTGGTACAGTCATCTTAGTCGTGTTCAAATGCGGACTGTCAGCGTGCCTAGGAAAACTGGGTTGTACTGTGTAGTGACACACGAGACGTACTGGCACGTGGAAAACCAAAGTATACTTTGGCCTTAAAATGTAAAAAATGCTGCAAAAATGGCTCATCCCTCCAATTTAGTACATGCCAGGTATTCCAACAAATAGGCTAAATATCTATAACCTTTTATTGTCTTAGTCCACAAAAAGCTGAGAACTTTGGAATATGCATAATCACAGAAACTTTGCACACAGAAAGCAATTTGAAGTCCGACAGTAATTGATTTGATTTGAAGTCCCACTGCTAAAAATATTCAAACTAAAACAAAATTATAATCATTCTAGATAACCTAGTTTAGTGGCATTTTATCCTGGTCCTGGAGTACCTTGGCACTGCACATTTTGGGTGACCAAATACACCCAATGGACCCTTTCAGAGACGGTGATGACTCGTTTCCACCTTTTTAGCAGCGTAAATAGTCACTACTGCTGTGATGGGATTCAAATAAAGCTGCTGAGAGATTGAGCAGATATAGGCATCTTTTTGCTAAAATTTTAACCAAGAGTATTCTGTCGTTTGAGTTTTACCTGTATTACCTGTACAATTTGGGCAAAAAGAAATACATTAAACAACATTAATGTTGAACAAGGTGTTAAAAGTAAGAACAAGTAAATGATCCCTAACCAAAATGAAGTAATGTTTTGTCCATGCTTTATTACTGCCAAGAGTTACTCTGTAGTGTGTTTGCACTCGAGTCCTCTTTAAGAGATCCATTTGAAAAAAAAGTATTATTGCAATATTCAATAGTAATATATTTCTGTAATAAAGCATACAGAATGGCAATACGGTCTTAAGCCTTTATTTTGCGGAAAACTAAAGGAAGTGTGTAGGGCTGTCAAATTAATTTTCGAATACTCGTAGAATGTAAAAAAAAAATGCACATTCGAAATCTAAAACTGTGTATTTGAATTTTGGATTTGTGCCAAGCCCTGATGATGACTTCAGATCGATCGCATCCTTGCGCTAAAAAAAGGCTAGACAGCGCAACAAATACAGTTTAACAGAAAGCATGTGTCTCAGTATGCTTTAAGTTCTTTTTAATTAGACACATCATCTACAAAACAGCGCTCCTGTACGAGACGCTGAATAAACAAAAACAAAGCGAAACAAAGACGTTTGTGTAGCGCGTGCTTACATAGAAAAACAAATGGATGGTTGCAAAAGCGTTTGGTGTAAACAGTCCCTTATGGTAGGTGGAGGTACTTGGCTGTTGCATCTTGCTCCCTTAATAAGTGTTTCTCAGATTAAGCAATGAGTTGTTTAAATGCTTTGTCAGGAAAGATGTTAAACTTTGAAATGTGTATCTGTCTTGATCCTCGTGTTCCTTTCAATTCTGTTGTGTTCCCTCTGATTGAACAGCCCCTGGCCTGGGCTCACAGTCTGAGCCGCTTCACCACCGAGTTCAGCCAAATACCACTGCTATCTGGGAATATTGCTACCCTACATACACTGTAGTGGATAAAAAAACAATATTGCACTGTTATTATGAAGTTTGAGTCGGGGTAGTAGACTGTGGCATCAGTTCAAGTGTAACAGCATGTGAACTGTCTATCGAAGCGTTTCCCTCCCCTCGTTTTTCTTTTGACTTATTTGAAACAATGGACTGACTAAAACGTATTTATTTTATGCACATTCGTTGAAAATGGAATGCTTTTTTTGTTTTTTTTTAAACAGCCAGGAATGTTATTTGCAGTAATATAACAGTGCTGTATGGTTTATGTATTTAATGCACCCTCTTGTGGACTAAGGAAACAATATTATTTGAATTTTGAAAATATTTGAGAAAATTCAAACTTAGTATATCTGCCCAGTTCACAGCCCTAGAAGTGTGTTGTGTCTGTTTAAAGTTGACAACAGCTTTGTGCTCCTCCTTTCAAACATGGTGAAATGCTCTCCTTGGTCAACGTAACACTGGTGCCATGGCATTACTTTAGATTGGCCATTACAAGTTTCTAAACAAAACATATTTGGAATTACGCAAATGTGCAGTTTGAGTAAATCTGGAATGCTTTAAATATAATGTAGTCAGCGCATGTTAGCAACGTGCACAACCCGAACTCGGAGCACAGATGTTCTTTGTTTAACACATTATTAGAGCAGATGGAATTTGTGTGTATTGAGCAAAGATCCACACTGAGACCGCTGAAACACAGCATTGTCAATCTCGTGTGTAATACACTACAGATCAGAGTGACATACAATAGGCTACTCGTAAACCGAACTTCCTCAGAGAGCTTGATCCATCAGCTGAAAATGGACCTCGAAAGAGCTTGTGATTTGGTCTGTCATCAGTAGACACAGCAATTTCCAAATGTACCTGGCTGTAATTTCTTCGCTCAAGCTCACTAATATCGCAGAGGGTTATGCTAAATTAGGCTAACCGTGAGTGGCAGAAATTGTGATCGCAAATAAATTACAAATAATTGCACAAACCTAGACTGTCGTAATCCAACGTTGTGGAAGAGTAGTGGATTCTTTTGCTGTTGCAGAAAATGGGAATGCAACAATATTTGCTGTGGTGCCCTTTTCACCGCTATAGTTTACCCCACCATAGTTTACTTCTGCATTTCAAAAAGGGTCCATTCAGATCTTGGTGCCTCTACTAACGAGCTGATGAGTTGAATCAAGTGTGTTAGATTAGGGAAGCATCCAAAATGCTTAGTGAGGGCTACTCCAGGATCAAGATTTAGAAACGCTGTACTGATCATCCATCTCTAGTGCACACCATCTTGGATAGGGCTATGCATTTCTCTGTACAAGTGTCATTTGCATCTGCATGGAGTGCATGCAGGCATGTTTCTCTCTGTTTTTAGGACACATGTGGAGAGTGTAAGGCGCTCGTTCTCATGATGTGTGTGCGAATGTGTAACCCTGTCCTCTTTCTCTCAGTGTGTATGGAGCAGTGTGAGAATGCCGCATCTCTCCTGGCCTCCGTGCGAGAGCAGGAGATGCAGTTTGAGCGTCTGACTCGAGCTCTGGAGGAGGAGAGGAGGAGCGTGGGGCCCTCCGGCACCCTACCCCGCCCCTTCCCCACCCTGCAGGTAACGCCTTCCCAGCCAATCATGCAGCAGCAGGGTTCCCCGCATCATCACCCTGTGATATTTCACCCCATGTTCATCTTAAAACGTCATCTTGCCCCACCTCCCTGCATCTCTCTCCTCCATCTCATCTCTCTGTGCACCATTGCATTCGTACTTGTCGACACTTTGAGGAGCATGGCAATTAACCCATCCTTCACAAGTGGCATTCATTGTCATTGTTTTTATTTACATTTGCATCATTTGTATGCTTCTGTCATCATTGATGCAGATGTCATTCTGCAGCTGATAACGTGACACCAAGTCAAAGTTTCCCTTGCATGGTTCTTCTTTGTACACCCCCAGTTTGTGTTGCCATCACATTGTCCATTAAAATCTGGACGTTATTTGTCTCTTTGTTTTTTGAACGTCACCTCTTTTGGTCCTCACCAAAGCATGTCTGTATGTTGTATGTATGTAAAAACCAACTCTGTCGGACTGTGTGGGAATGAATGTTCTTCAGTCTTTATGGTGAATGTCTCTATCACAGAAACTTTCTCAACACCCAAACCCCCTTACGTTGGTGTCTGAGAGTGCAGAGATAACAAACTGGTTTAGTAAGTCGAGTCTCCCTTGTGTTTAGAAGAGGAGTTGGGAAAACTCTGTCTTTTGGTTGCTCAACAAGAACACATTTAGTATTGTCTTGAACTTTCAGATTACTTGACCCTTCTGAACAAAAACAGTTTGAATAAAAACAATTTGATACACACTTTTTGGATTAGAGGACTTGTCTGACTGGTTAGGTTACACCACCTCCTTCAAGGGGGTTGACTGTGCTTGCAAGTGATTTAATGAAACTGGATAGGTTTATTCCATGCCACATCTTTAAATAAATTTTGTTGCTTGTCTCTCAAATATATCATACTATCACAGTATAACAGAATAACTGTATCTCTCAAACTTTTAAAGCATTTAAAGTTCTTAAACTTTTAAAGTTCACCCAAAATTAGAATTCTGTCACTTACCCTCATTTTGTTCCAAAACCAAGTGACTGACTGACTTTCTTTGGGGGAAGAAGATATTTTGTAGAATGTCCAAAGTGGCTTTGTGTGAGGAACAGCCCAAAATGTAAGATATTATTCACAGAAAATCTTCCCTTCCATTATAGCTCTCAAATATAATTTGCTTACATTCAAGCGTGGCACGTCAAAACATGTCGCACCAGGTTTGATGCAGTGATGAGACATGCAAGAAACAATATGCGGGTTTACGTGCACGGCAATACACTGACAGTGTAAGAAAACTACTTGCATGAGATTTGAAGCCATCTGATTATTCCTTGCTTTTGATGTTGAAATATAAATGGGCATGTGCACAACAATTACCGCATTTTCACTATCGGGCCAAATGTGGTTATGCTAGTGCATGCCAGGACCAGTTGCCTTCCCACTGTCAATTCCGGGGCTTCATCATGCTGCTTCGTGGCTTTCTCAGGGACAACAGGCAATGGCTTTTGGCCCACCATTTACCCTTGTGGCCAAACAAGTGAGGCGGGGTCTGTGTCAAAGGCTAAGTTCGCCAAACTTGCCAGGTTGTGTATCCAGCACACAATGGTACAAGTTTGGGAAAAATTGCGGGTACTGTAAAAATCTGTTTAAACGCACAATGGACAAAGCTGTGCCCAAAAAAAGAACTTTCCATGGTTCGAGACACTGTGGAGAGACCACTCGGGACACCATGGCAGTTACAGTTGGCAGTTACTAACATTATCTTGCTAGCTAGCTGATGTTAACAAATGATATAAACTCGATATTCTAGATAACATGATACCTCAGCTTGAGCTCCCCTCTTGCTTGTGAAATAGGCGGGGTGTGTGTCATTGGCATCAGGGCGGCGTATTGGGGCATATAGCGCTGCGGGGCTATTGGCCCGATGGTGGGAATGCAGATCGATTTTGGTCTCGCGGCTCTAGGTCCGAGGCTACTGGCCTCAGCTGTCCAGCTGATAGCCCTGGCTCGCCTTGACCCGATAATGGAAAAGCAGCTATTGCACAAAGAATGATGGTCAAGGTGTTTACATGCAGTCGGGGTTATGGACAAATATCTGCGTGGTTTGCGTGTAGAGAATTTGAGTGGTGCTGCATGCCATTGTTGTGTAAATGCATGAGTAATATTCTCTGGTAGCCAGTCCTGGCATTCGTTCATCCATCATTCATCATTCTTTTCCGCTACACTGTCATGTTTCTGTTTTACAATGGTGTCACTAACTTCAGTCACTTCAGTAATTTGTTTAAATGTTCAGTCGTTTACCCATATGCATCCATTGCATGGACATTGTTTCAAATGATTCTGGTTTTTAGTTGTGTGTTGCACATTTTTTTTTAAATATACAGGTGCATCTCAATAAATTAGAATGTCGTGGAAAAGTTCATTTATTTCAGTAATTCAACTCAAATTGTGAAACTTGTGTATTAAATAAATTCAATGCACACAGACTAAAGTAGTTTAAGTCTTTGGTTCTTTTAATTGTGATGATTTTGGCTCACATTTAACAAAAACCCACCAATTCACTATCTCAAAAAATTAGAATATGGTGACATGCCAATCAGCTAATCAACTCAAAACACCTGCAAAGGTTTCCTGAGCCTTCAAAATGGTCTCTCAGTTTGGTTCACTAGGCTACACAATCATGGGGATGACTGCTGATCTGACAGTTGTCCAGAAGACAATCATTGACACCCTTCACAAGGAGGGTAAGCCACAAACATTCATTGCCAAAGAAGCTGGCTGTTCACAGAGTGCTGTATCCAAGCATGTTAACAGAAAGTTGAGTGAAAGGAAAAAGTGTGGAAGAAAAAGATGCACAACCAACCGAGAGAACCGCAGCCTTATGATTGTCAAGCAAAATCGATTCAAGAATTTGGGTGAACTTCACAAGGAATGGACTGAGGCTGGGGTCAAGGCATCAAGAGCCACCACACACAGACATGTCAAGGAATTTGGCTACAGTTGTCGTATTCCTCTTGTTAAGCCACTCCTGAACCAAAGGCAACGTCAGAGGCGTCTTACCTGGGCTAAGGAGAAGAAGAACTGGACTGTTGCCCAGTGGTCCAAAGTCCTCTTTTCAGATGAGAGCAAGTTTTGTATTTCATTTGGAAACCAAGTTCCTAGAGTCTGGAGGAAGGGTGGAGAAGCTCATAGCCCAAGTTGCTTGAAGTCCAGTGTTAAGTTTCCACAGTCTGTGATGATTTGGGGTGCAATGTCATCTGCTGGTGTTGGTCCATTGTGTTTTTTGAAAACCAAAGGCACTGCACCCATTTACCAAGAAATTTTGGAGCACTTCATGCTTCCTTCTGCTGACCAGCTTTTTAAAGATGCTGATTTCATTTCCCAGCAGGATTTGGCACCTGCCCACACTGCCAAAAGCACCAAAAGTTGGTTAAATGACCATGGTCTTGGTGTGCTTGACTGGCCAGCAAACTCACCAGACCAGATCCCTCTAGAGAATCTATGGGGTATTGTCAAGAGGAAAATGAGAAACAAGAGACCAAAAAATGCAGATGAGCTGAAGGCCACTGTCAAAGAAACCTGGGCTTCCATACCACCTCAGCAGTGCCACAAACTGATCACCTCCATGCCACGCCGAATTGAGGCAGTAATTAAAGCAAAAGGAGCCCCTACCAAGTATTGAGTACATATACAGTAAATGAACATACTTTCCAGAAGGCCAACAATTCACTAAAAATGTTTTTTTTATTGGTCTTATGATGTATTCTAATTTTCTGAGATAGTGAATTGGTGGGTTTTTGTTAAATGTGAGCCAAAATCATCACAATTAAAAGAACCAAAGACTTAAACTACTTCAGTCTGTGTGCATTGAATTTATTTAATACACAAGTTTCACAATTTGAGTTGAATTACTGAAATAAATGAACTTTTCCACGACATTCTAATTTATTGAGATGCACCTGTATTTACTTGGCGTCCTGCTGTGAATGTATGGCCTTTTTCAGCGGCATGGACACTGGCCACTTTGACATTTATTGGGCTTTTTTTTTTTTTTTTTTTTTTTTTTTTTGGTGTGTGTGTGTGTTTCATAATGCTCTCTCTCTCTTCCCCTCTCCCTTTCCCTGTTTTTCTAGAACGGGCGTGTCACTGGTGATGCAGAGTTGGAACGCCTCAAATTAAGTGAGGGATACATTAACGGGACACAGGTTAGTATTTGGTGTCCAGCCCTCAACAATAAAACCTGTTGTGTTTAATAGACTTTATTTGCCCTCCAACAACAAATTTGATAGTACTATTTTTAGCAACACATTATTGTTAAATTTTTATTAACATTAAAGTGGGGTTTTTAATTTCTTCACCACTGGCATCACCAAATGCAATGAATGAATGTACCAACGAATAACTTAATAGTTGTCTCTGCATATTTAAATTGGATTGGAGAACGTTTTTTAACATCAAAAGAATTAGTTCACATTTAAATATTATTTACAAAAAAGTTTACTGGAAAATGATTTCATGCAGTGTGAAAAATAAAATGTTTATCTTTTATTATACTGAATATTCCAAAAATTCTAAGTGATGCTTCCAGGACTATCGCAAGCCATTCTTGCAATTTTGAAAAATCTTTAGTGCTGCAACAAATCAATAAAATAGAAAACAACAAATTTCATTATTGATTAGTCGGATATGTGCACCGTGCAACATGGCTTTCTATTAGATTAATCGAATAAATAATCAAAGATTAATTCATTATAGTTATAATCATAAGTTACAGCCCTACAAATCTTTGTTTTACAGCTAGATATCTTTTTTGCAAAATTGTGCTGATATAAATATGCCACCTTGTTCAGTACATCACAAAAATCCAAATTATGTTTCCAATGCACGAAAACACATCAGCAATAAACGTAAGATTGCACCAGTGAACACATGACTGTAGGGCAAGTGAGAGGCCCTTGGCTATCATTTTTGTTAAGCTTGTGCGTACTGTTACACTTTTTTGAAACTTGTGAGTGTTTGTCATCATTGACACCTGCGTATGCTCTGCAACCAGATGGTGTGTTTGTGTGAGCAGACACATTCTCTTCTTGGCTATTACTCACCATTGTTCTTTGTTTGTGCATTTGTGCTACAGTACAGGATGTTGGACCCTGGTCATATTGTTGAGTCGGTCATGGTAGAGGAAGACCCTCACGATGGACTGCCAGTTATTTCAGTCGAAACCAGTGATGATGGCACAACACGCCGCACGGAGACTACAGTAAGTTTGTGGGCACTTAAAGGAATCGTTTACCAAGAATGAAAAATTCTGTCATTATTTACTGTATATAGCCATGTACTAGCGTTGTGTGGTGAATGGTCTGAAATTTTAGTCATTATTCACTGATAATCTTCTCCACTGCAGCTCTCCAAGCAAATATGGTGCCTATGGCATTGGTTTTGCATCATTACCTTTGGTTATGTTATTGTTGTCTGACCTGAAAGCATTTTCCCCCCTCTTTATTAGGTCAAGAAGGTCACAAAGACCACCACTACACGAACAGTCATTCCCTCCGTCTCTGACACACTCTCTCTGGATGGCACTGGTTCAGTCACCGGCATGAATTATAACACCCCGATAGACCGCCTGTACAGGCCACCAGGTGGTCCCATGGACTACCCTACTGCTACTGTCCCCCGTAACTACCACTATGGACCTCCAGGCGGCTATGACGACTATCGCAGCGGACCTCCTTCTGAAGTCTACGCCAGCCTCAGCCGAGGGACTCGTATGGACGAACGCTACAGGTGTGTGCCTACTTCATGGAACTATGTATTAGTGTGACAGATGTGCAACGGTTTGTTTGAAATTACAGATATTTTTAGATCAGTGGTTCTCAACTGATGGGTTGCTTGTCCACGGACAGTAGGCAAAAATCAGTGCTAATGCAAATAAGAAAACGCAAGTTGTGCATTGTTAGTATAGCAAAATTTATTGGTTTATTGTCTTTGAAAGAGGAGGAAGAAATGCTTCCCATATGTTTTGGTGATGTCGAGGGCTGTGTGTCCAATAAAACAAATTCAACTGTCAAATTAATAAAGGAATATTCTGTGTTTAATACAAGTTAAGCTTAATCGGTAGCGTTTGTGGCATAATGTTGATCACCACAAAACATATTTTGACTTGACTGTCCTTTTCTTAAAAAACAAAAAAAACAAAAATGGAAGTTACATTGAGGCACTTACAATGGAAGTGAATGGGGCCAGTTTTTTAAGGGTTTAAGGCAAAAATGTGAAGCTTATAATTTCATGAAAGCACTTACATTTTATCTGTTAAAACTCATGTATTTGAGCTGTTTCGTCATTTTTAGTCATTTTAGTGTTTGTTGACATTACATTGTCATGGCAACAAAGTTGTAAAATTGGCTATAATTTTACACAGAAAAATTTAGTAATCAGTTTTGTCACACTAAAATCATGTTAACATGCATATTGTTTGTCTTGTGGCTATATTTTTGAAACAGTATTTTAAAGTTTACGGATTGGCCCCATTGACTTCCATTGTAAGTGCCTCACTGTAACCCAGATTTTTTTTTTTTTTTTTTTAAGAAAAGGAGGAACAAGTGGAAATCAACATTATGCAACAAATGCTGTGGATTGATCTTAACTTGTATTAAACCTGAAATATTCCTTTAATACAATATTTGGCCCAGTTTTTGTCCTTGTGTTTGACTGGCACCTTTAAAAGTTTGGTTGTTTATGCCTTTACAAAATTGTCATGTGAATAATTTTGCCTATTGTTGGGCCTTTCCATTAAATGGTAATGGTAATAAATTTCATGTTTGATTTCAAGGAAAGTTTTATTACATTTTCTAAGATAAACAATTTTAGCACTGAGTTGGTTCGCCACTTCATGTCTCATGTTAATCTGGATCCTGAAGCAAAACCAGTTGAGAACCACAGTTCTAGATTTAACCAATTCAGCTGTGTATATGATTGTCAGAGTAATAGCTCATCAATTTAGAAAGATCTCCTGACTTCACCATGTTTCTTATTCTGTAGACCTGTTGATGGCTACCGCACGCTGGACTCTGCCTACCGCACCCACAGCCGCCCACAACTGGACCCGTATGTGGCTCAGCCTCAGGTGGGACGTATGGGCAGTGCTCTGGAGATCACTGGAGGCCTGCAGCGCTTTGTCCCAGAGCCCTACGGCCTGGAGGATGATCAGAGGAGCCTGGGATACGACGAGCCTGATTACGGCATGGGGTCAGCAATGCACTACAGCACGATGCCCCGGCTAGCACATGCACACCATGCCCCACCCCCACGCAGGACAGGGTTAGTGTGTTTTTGCTCTAAAACTATATTAAAGGCTAGTTCACCAAAACATGAAAATTCTGTCATTTACTGACCCTCATGTATGTTTCTTAATTTGTCCAGGTCATATGAGGGCACACTAGATGGTGATATGAGTGGAGCTGGTGATATGTATTATTGGGGAGGTGGAGCCCCATTGGCTCAGGGAGAGAGAGGCAGCATGGCATCACTGGACAGCACTCTGCGCAAAGGCCCTGCCCCCTCCACATGGAGGCAGCCAGAACTTCCTGAAGTAATTGCAATGCTCAACTATCGCCTGGACCCTGTCAGAAGCAATGCTGCAGCCTACTTGCAGCATCTTACCTTTAAGAATGATAAGGTTAGTTTGCACTCGCACAGAAAGCAGTATAGAAACTAATGCCATGTCCAGACCAGGTGTGACACAATATAACAACTACAAATAATCGTATTCTGAATTTGTTCTAACCAGCAGCAACAGTCATCACTTATGCACATCTGTTGCAAGCTCCATGCACCCAGACTCTTTATACTCTGTGCAGGTGAAGTCAGAAGTAAGGCGACTGAAGGGGATCCCTGCCCTGGTGTCCATGCTTGATAACCCAAAGAAGGAGGTGCATTACGCAGCATGCGGAGCTCTCAAGAACATCTCATACGGACGAGATCCAGATAACAAGATAGCCATCAAGAACTGTGATGGAATTCCCGCACTGGTGCGCCTACTGAGGAAGACGAGAGATCAGGACCTCACAGACACTATAACAGGTATATCTTGCTGTTGAGAGTCATGAGTGTTTATCATCAGAGGAGCTTTCTGAACTTTAAATACTGTGCTTAAAGTGATGATGATGGCTTGTCCTCTTGTCAGGCACACTGTGGAACCTGTCGTCTCATGACTCCGTTAAGATGGAGATAGTGGACCACGCGCTGCACGCTTTGTCCGATGAGGTGATGGTTCCACACTCGGGCTGGGAGAGGGGGAACAAAGGGGGAGAGGAGAGCTGCAAACCTAGACACTTGGAGTGGGAGACGGCACTCACCAACACTACTGGGTGTTTAAGGTAGAGAGAGACAGGCGACTATTCGTGAGGTTGACTGGTAAAAATTTTGATTCTAACATATGGGGTTAGTTGTCACACTCTTTTACTGCAGTGAGTATTTCTCAGGTCAATTTCTGTATAGCCACATACCTTGAAGCCTTGGCCACTAAAAAAGCTATTAAACATTTTCACTTTTTGCCCATGAAAAAAGTTAAAGTTCTTTGAACACATGTTGACCTTAGGGACAACTGCCCCAATAGTGTGCCCCACTATGGTGGGGTAAGTTGTCACATTGGAACCTGCTATCAAATCAGTTGTCGTAGGTTCAATGTGAACATTACGTCCCCACCCCCATCACAATCACCAAAACAAAATCTACACCTCTTTAAATCTACACCTGCATAAAACAGCCTATTATAGGCTTTTCAGCCTAATTTAAAGAGTACAACAATTGAGGCACAAAACAAATTAAGAAACAACAAAAATGAAAAAGGTAGTGTACAAAAATATCAAAACTTTGTTTTGGCTAACAAATATTGGATTTGTAAATTGTGTAAATTTATGACATTTAAAACATGTGGAAACCTGCCTGATGGAAATGTGACCACAACTGACTTTCATAAAAAATACCTTTTGTCCTAAGAACACATTTAAACCTTTTGGTAAAAATATGCCTTCATTATACAGTTGACCCTTGCTTTAATTTATCTCAGTGTGGTTTGATTATGTTCGCTTGGTTTACCCAGGAGCAATTATTCTAATTTAAAAGGGTTTTAAAAGTAGAGGTTGAGACCAACGTATTGCTAGAGAAAACACACATTTGCGCAATTGGACTTTTCACTCAAACGAATCGCTACTTAAAGCTGAAGTATGTAATTTTTGCGACATTAGCACTACCAAACATAATTGCAAAAATAAGCATTTTCAAAACGGCTTTCTGAACAGGTCTGCTGCTGGTCAAACAAACAGATAGTCCCGCCCCCAACTCACGCCACTGGTTGAGTAACATTGGTGGGGGGGGGGGGGGTGCTCAAAACAAACAGCAATTTTCATAGCGCAACAAACACAGTGTTTACATTTTGTGAAAATTAACCTATGAATGGCTTACTAATAGTTGTCTCTGCATATTTAGTTGGGATAGGAGAAAGAAAAGTTACATATTTCAGCTTTAAATATAGCCCTTGTGGCAACTAGCCCCGGTATCCCATATATATTTTTGTTGTCATATTTTCAGTGGTGCTGTTTTAATGAGCATGCTGACAATGTGCTGTGCTTTAGCTTTTAGACAGTTTGCACGGTAAAACCCTCTTGGAGAAGTTACGTCTTTAAATTCCTCCCCTTTAAAGCACCACTACAGCCATACACATTCAGATGGACATCTTTGGCTTGGTCACATCTCTCAATATTTTTGAGCATCTGAAGACCCCTTCGCTCCATTTCATTTAATTGTTTTTGAACACATTTTATGTAAACGCCCCAAAGAAACCGGTGAACCCAAAAATAGCTTCATTATACGGGGCTTCCTGCCGGCAATCTGCTAACTAGTCCATTTTGAAAATGTGTAGTTTTGCACATCCCTAATGAGGATGTGTTGGGAAGGGATTGCACGTTCAAGATTCATATGGTAGAAGACATTTGAGGAGGAGGGGTGTGGCTTAATGCTGCTAAAGAATTCCTGTCAAGAAAGGTCATGAGTGTATATGTGAGGAAACTGCATTTTTATGTGGAAGAAAAGAGGGAAGTTCAAAGGAAATACTCTTGTGAATGTGTGTGTGACTATGAAACTCAGAGACTCCGAGACTCTGAAAGAACCAGGCCAAAGTTTGGACAAAAGAGAGAAATATGATCTTTGAATCCACTTATTTCCCTTGAGTGATTCTCTTTTAAACTGTCCTTCACATCTCCCACTCGCCTATTAGGCTTTTAGAAAGCAGTCTGTTCAATCGTAGGAATGGTTTTACACCATGATTTCATTTCAACAAAGCTAAAAGTGGCCTGCCTTTTAACACTCAATTTCTCATCCAGCGCCCTTGACTGCTCTGCTTTCCAAATGCCAGTTAATGTTTTTGGTGATGACCTGAAGCTAAAACTTTCTTTGCATGCCAAAGGTTGCTAAACATTAAACAGGCAGTGTCCTAATTAGTAACATGACGTTTCTCTCTTTCAGGAATGTGAGTTCGGAACGGAGTGAGGCCAGGAGGAAGCTGAGGGAGTGCTCCGGACTGGTCGACTCTCTTATGTACATTGTCCAGTCACAGATCAACTGTAAAGATGTGGACAACAAGGTAACCATTGAGCTGTGATTGGTGCTTACCTGCGATATTGGGGCATATCTGCGATATGTTGATTATGTTGAATATTTCCTACTTGTCCCACAGGTTGTAAAAAAACAACAAAAACGTGTTGGCAAAAATTAATTTACAGTGGAACTTGTTGGGGCAGTCGCTGCACGTCACCCAATATTTTTCCACTGTAAGCACGTAAATGTAAACACGTTTCTTGTTGTTTTTGTACAGACTGTTAAGATTGTGGCTTCATATGGGCTGCTCTTCTGCCACAAAGACAAAACACAATAGTAGTACATTTTAGGGAAGACAGGGACGGATTAACGCATGGGCCTACCAGGCATTTGCCCTGGGCCTCCGACCAGCAGGGGGTGCTGGCGAGCTGCAGAAACTTTATATTAAACAGAATTATATTTAAAAAAAAATTTTTTATTAATTAATAATTGCCAATTAAATAGGCCTTATGGTGCTTAGTCGGAGCCCTCTGGCTTAGTTATGAGGGACACCTAGAGATGAGGGGAAATAATTGCATTATACGAGTGTTAAGCAACAAGTTTTTTCAGAGTAAACCAAATGAACTTAACCACAACTGGATCTATAAAAAAATTAAAAATAAACAAAGCAACTTGCTTTCTGTAGTTGCTATAAATAGCGAGTAATAGTGCTAATACTAATACTACTACTAATAGTGCTGCTAGTGGTGGATCTTTGACATCCATTCATCTACATTACACTTGAAGAACACATGCGACATGATAAAGATCACTCCGATTACATTATAATTAGCCGTTGAGATAAATGCGAGAGATTTGTCACATCGTGACGTGCCACTCATTTCCAGAGTGGGCACATAAAGGCATCTTGAGGGAAGAGTAAAAAGTGGAACAAAGTATTTTTATGACTGCATATTGCATGTTTGCATGTTTTCAATCATGTTTAGATTAAAATCCAGCTCTCTTTTTTCCCCCAAAGTACTTGAACTGAATGAACACAATTGCTACTAATAAAAGAATAATTAAAGCTGAAGTGTGTAATTTCTATGCCACTAGCAGCACAAACAGAATTGCAAGAATAAAACGTTTTCAAACGCGTTTTCCCAAGGGATGTCCCGATACTGGTATCGGAATCAGGTCCAATACTGCGCTCCAAACCAAAACCAAAAACCCAACCCATCTAACGGACGAATGTCATTACGTAAACATTCAGCGCACAAATTAAAATCATGTTGTGTCCTAGTGTGATTGTTAAAGCATTTTAATTTGATAAATATATAGTTTGCATGTGCTGTACACTTTAAAGTAAATAGATCTTGTTTAAGAATGTTTGAATGTAAATGTGAAGCCAGCTGCTCATACCAAGGAACTCTAAAACACCATTGTGAGCATCGCGCACTCTATTTGTAGCAGATGACAGCGAGCAGAGAGCTAATTTACTATGTAGTGTGTAGCACATACAGACTACATATTTAATGAAATTGCAGTCTTTTGCGGTTTCACAATCGCACTGGGTCACGTAGCAACCTGCTTGCAGAGGTTAGAAACAACAGTCAAAAACCAACAAACAGAAAGGGCTTCACGCCAAAATAAAATGGAAAACGCTATTTAAATGGAAAACAGTATGACAGAAATATATCACCACTGTATAGTTATGTAATTTTCACTGTAATACTACTACTACTACTACTAATAATAATAATAATTAAGATTATCTTGTATTTAAGCAATATATGTGATGCTCTTTAAGCAGCACTTTAAAGGAATATTCCAGGTTCAATTGAAGTTAAGCTTAATCGACAGCATTTGTGGCATAATGTTGATTACCACAAAAATTAGTTTCGACTCGTTCCTCCTTTAAAAAAAAAAAAAAAAAAAAGTTTTTCAGTTCCAGTGAGGCACTTACAATGGAAGTCAATGGGGCCATTTTGTGTGTTAACATGATTTTAGTGTGATTAAAATCACTTACAAACTTTATGGGTAAAGTTATAGCCAGTTTTACAACTTCGTTGCCATGACGATGTAATGTCAACAAACTCAGTCGACTTTACAGCTCAAATTATACATGAGTTTTAACAGCAGAATTCATATAAGTGCTTTTATAATGCTTCACATTTCTGTTTAAACTCCCCCAAAATTTGCCCCATTTTAAGTGCCTCACTGTGACCTCAATTTTTGCTTTTTTGAAAGAAAAGGAGGAATGAGTGGAAATACATTTTTGTGGTAATCAACATTTAGCCACAAACGCTGTCGATTTGAGCTTAACTTGTATTGAACCCAGAATATTCCTTTAATTGACAAAAATAACTCCAATGTTGTATTTTGGATTGTGCTGAAGTTCTGTATGAAAGTTCTTCATTTGATAAAAATAATACAATATTATGTTGTAAATAAAATGATATTTATTTTTGATTATAGTTCTAATTCATTTTAGACCCCATTTTGATGATAATATTGAAATAAACTGTTGAAAATAGAATTCAGAAAGAAAAAAAAAACTGGTATCGGCAAGTACCGAAAAGGAAGTATCGGTACTAGTATTCTTTCTCCAAAAAATTGTATCGCGACATCCCTAGTTTTCTCAAACATTCCACACGTCTTTCATTGTTCAGGAAGTCTTATGCTATATTGTGTAAAAATATATAATAATAATATTAATTTCACATGGTGTCGCTAGTGGCACAGAAATTACACACTGCAGCTTTAAAATAATTTTCCGGGTTCAATAAATCGCAGTTAAAATTAAGGCACTTACAGTGGAAGTGAATGTGGCCAGTCTATGAACATTAAAATACACTGTTAGATACAAACGTAAGTTTACATTATAAAATCTCTTACTAATATTATAAAGTTATATCTAATATTACAACTGCTTTGTCTTGATGTAACACTGGTAAACCCTGTAATCTGGTGAAACGTTGTAACACCGGAATTAAAATAAAAAACTGAATTAAGTGTTATTGGAATGAAAAGAATCTGTCAATTATTTTTGAATGTAGGTTTGTAGGATCAGTCTTTGGTCTTTGATTATCAACTGTTTAAAAGTAGTTTTGCAATTGGCAACGGCAAATTGTAACTGTCTTTATAAAATAATAGTAATAATAGCTTATTATGGCTGTCTTTGCAGCTGATAGAGAACAGCGTGTGTCTGCTGAGGAATCTGTCCTATCAAGTGCATCGGGAGATACCAGGTTGCGAGCGCTACCAGGAGACGATGCCAATCAACCAAGGCCCCGCCCCTTCTTCCCAAAAGGGTGGTTGCTTCAGCTCCCGAAAGGGCAAAGGTGCATCCCTGAGTCATTTAAATAAAAACACAGGCACTGGCTGTGGGGTGTAGCCAATTAAAATGTTAACTTGCTATCTTTGCATTCCACCACAATCTCTGTGTTGTGTAAACAAAGGTAAGAGGCTGTGTTTCTTCTGTGTCCGTAAATCATAGTACACACTTTGAAGTATGTTAATACTGTGAGTTTGATACATGCCAGATCGGGCTTGTTTACACAAGAAAGAGATGAAGCGTGCATGTATTTTACACATGGTTGTGTGCTTTGTGAATTTGTTGCCTGAATGATTTAATGGTGGCTGGGGCACTATTGCAATTTTTTATACCGAAAAACTGTCCTTTCCTCTCTCTCATTTTCTTCTGTATTTTCTCATCGGTCTCTTCTGCTGTCTTTCCTTGCATCTTTTTGTCCCGTTACAGACGAGTGGTTTTCTAAAGGTAAGCTTTTCTCTTTATTTTCTTTTCTTAATAAAAAGCTTTGCTTGCTTTCACTGGAATCAGTTACATTTTACCTCATAACTCATTAACCTTGTTTTTGGTTCAGAAAATGGATCTGAAATGGATCTAAATAGTGATTTAGGGCCAGGGTTTTCAAACTTTGATGCCTAAGACTTCCAAATATGACGATCCCCTTGCGAAGGACAAATTTTATTTTTCTTTTTAAAAAAATGTAAATTATTTAGTATTAAAATACTATTTTAATTATAAAATAATTGTTATAAAAATATTTATTTTGCATTAAGTTTAGTGTTTTCCTTACCATCTTATTTTCACTAATAATGTTTGTATATAAACCTTAAGAGAAACAATATATTTTGTATATTGCTTTCACAAGTAAAAATAATTCCAAAGCAACTTCAAATATGGCCTTACCACCCCCAGTGATCAAGCTTAAGGTTCATGAAATATTTTATATTACAGACATTTATGTAGATGTCTTATATTTAAAAACTAGGGCTTACAACAGAATAAAATAATCTTGAAGTCTTTAAAAAGTAGGACGAAGCGGTAATAATGTAAAATTGGGTAATTGCAAAAAAAAAATTTTTCTTCCTGGGGGATCCCTGGACCCCAGTTTGAAAACCTCTGCTTTAGGGGACAAAAAACATTTTCCATTCCATTTCACATCCATTTTATGAGCTGCACTACTTTTGTAAAGTAAGAAGACACATAAGTGCAGCAGTTACATAAGATTGTTATTGATTGGAAGGAAATGTAAGAAACCAGGAACAAGTATCAGATTATGTCACTGGACACTGAATTATAAAGCCTAGTAAGCTGCCTACCTAGACAGCATTTAAAGGGTGTGTTCTTGACACAAAAGCTGTTCTAAGGTCCTCCTTTTGCCCCAATGTGTAAAATTTAACAATTAATTTGACAAACATCTTTCATGACTAAAGCCCATTTACTCAGTCCTCTGAAGCCCTTCTGAAGCTGTCGGCATTTTAAAAAAAAAAGCTGAAGTATGTAATTTCTGCTGCACTAGTGCCACCAAACGGATTTGCAAAAATAATGTTTTCAAAACAGCTTTCTGAATACCCCCCCCCCCCCCCCCCCGCTGTTGGTCAAAGAAAATGATAGTCCCGCCCCCAACTCATGCCATTGGTCGAGTCAGTGTTGCGTCTCATGAGACTGATGTTCAAAACAAACAGAGGAATTTTCATAGTGCCACAGAGACACAGTGTTTATAGTTTTCTCTGCATATTAAATTGGGATAGTGGAACGTATTTTAACACCGGAAAAAGTTACATACTTCAGCATTAAATTTCATCTAACCACCAGAGTGCGTCAGTGCACCACACTTCTGATAAATCTGCACCTTCACATTTAATCTTTGATCACATAGACCTATTCAAGGACAAAGTTTGATTTGTTTTTCTAGTGTCTGTTTTGTACTTTGTCACTACATTATGATGTCATACTTCTGTTTGAACTTTTTGAATTAAGTCATCAGTCTAATCATTACATCCCGAAGGGTATTTCCTCATGGGGAATAAATGGCTTCTTTCATAACTCTGTCTGAGGACAACCATCTTTTGTTTAAAGAAAATCTTTTGTATCTTTTCCTTTTATGTGGAATGCTTTATACACGCCATTAAAATGCCTATAGAATGGCATTTTATGGTCTGTAGTCTAATATAAAGAGGTGGTTTTCTTCAGAGATATGCTTCTAAATTGTCAACTAGTATCATAACCATTTGAAGACACATTTTTTATTTTAATATTCCTTATTGGTTTCTATCACTTTCACCTTTCTCTCCATTTCACTTGTTCCTCATTCCTTCTGTTGTGTTCAGGGAAGAAAGAGGATGATGGGACTTCAGATACGATTGACATTCCAAAGAGAAGCACACCAGCCAAAGGTACAAAGACAATAACACAGTCCTGAATGGACTTCCTGTTGGCTATAAATACTATGTGAATAGTATTGCTTCATCGCAGTATCAAAAGCTTAGTCAGGTAATAGGTGAGATAAAAGTTCATGATTGTGTCTTTTTGTAGGTTATGAATTGCTGTTCCAGCCAGAGGTGGTGCGTGTGTATACTTCCCTCCTGAAAGAGAGCAAGAACCCATCGGTTCTAGAAGCTGCTGCAGGAGCTGTGCAGAATCTGTGTGCGGGCCGCTGGACGGTGAGTACATGCACAAAACAACTGAAGAGAATTCGGAATGACTCTGTGACCAGTATCACTGCTTTACAAGCGGATACGTACTATATTGCTATTGCAGTCCAATGCAGATGCTGCTAGGGTGTGTTTTCAACCGTTGCATAACTGTTTACCACGTAACGGACACTTTTCAAACTATTTCTGATTTTGAGATCAGAAATGAGTTGTAAATAAATAACTCTGTCTTTGCTTTCTTCCACCAGTATGGGCGGTACATTAGAGCAATGATGCGACAGGAGCATGGTCTGCCAATGATGACGGAGCTATTATCTCATGGGAACGACCGTGTGGTCAGAGCCATGTCTGGAGCACTGAGAAACCTGGCCATTGACGCTCGCAACCGTGACCTGTTAGGTGTGTATAAGCAAGATGAATGCTTGGCTTGCAACAAGATGTTTATGCTTAGTCATCAGTAATAAATATTATACCGGTTTGTTTATTTGCATCATATATGCTAAGTGTTTTATTCCCTGTAAATGTGTCCCCATTCATTTAACAGTGTTCAGTATGTGTATTTACTTAAATCTTTATCTCTCTCTGCGTTTAGGAAAACATGCAGTGCCTAACCTGGTGGCTAACCTGCCGGGCGGTGGTCAGAGTCAGCCTGTGCGTGCGCTTTCAGAGGAGACAGTGGTGTCTGTTCTCAGCACCATGGCAGAGGTGATCGGGTCCAGCGTAGAGGCGGCCAAAACCCTGCGCAGCTCCCAGGGCATCGAGAGATTGGTGCTCATTAACAAAGACAGGTATGTTGATATTGTGTCGCTGTTTCTCTGAGTATTCTGGTCACATTTGTGTGCTTGTTTCTAAGCATTGGGCTTCTGTGCTCAGTGTAAGCCGTTGTTGTTGTTGTTGTATGTTTCATAACTGTCTGTGTTCTCCACATGTAGCAACCGTTCAGATCGAGAGGTCCGTGGCGCTGGGCTGGTCCTGCAGATCGTGTGGGGCTTCAAAGAGCTCCGCCGCACACTGGAGAAAGATGGCTGGAAGAAAACAGACTTCATGGTCAACCTCACCCCCCCTAACAACACCCGCACCAATGGAGGATACGAGGACAGCACCTTGCCGCTAATAGACAGAGGTGAAGACACAGTCCATTCTTGCTGAATGCTCTTTAGTGTTTACACAACAAATAGATCCAAAAGATAGCCTAAGAATCTATTTATCAACAGTCCACAGCTCTGAATCTCTGATCTCACAATGTTTGTCTCTTTTTTTTTTTTTTTTTTTTTAAGGTGGCAAACAGGACAGGGACCGAGATATGATTCCTCTTAATGATATGGGACCAGGTAAGAAAAACATGGACACCGATGAGCCAAAACATTATGACCGCTCCTAGGTAAAGCGGAAAACGTTGATCATCTCCTAACAAGGCCACATTTCAAGGTCTGTGTAGATTAGATGGTAAGCGAACAATCAGTTCTCATAGTCAACGTGTTGAATGCAGGAGAAATGGGCAGGAGTAAAGACCTGAGTGACTTTGACAAGGGCCAAATTGTTATGTCCAGACAACTGGGTCAGAGCATCTCTGAAATGGCAAGGCATGTCAGCAGTGGTGAGTACCTACCGACAATAGTCCGAGGAGGGACAAACCAGCGACATGATGTTGGGTGCCCAAGGCACATCGATGCGTGAGGTCAACAAAAGCTATCCCGTCTGGTCTGAACCAACAGAAGGTCTACTGTGGCACAAGTCACAGAAAATTTTTATGATGGTTACGGGTGGAATGTGTCACAACACATTGCATTGCACCCTGCTGCGTATGGGGCTGCGTAGACACAGACCGGTCAGAGTGCCCATGATGACCCCTGTCCACCGTCGAAAGTGCCTACAATGGGCATGCGAGCATCGAACTGGACCTTGGTGCAGTGGAAGGTCACCTGGTCTGATGAGTCCTGTTTTCTTTTACATCACATGGACGGCCTTGTACGTTTACCTGGGGAAGTGATGGCACCAGGATGCACTGTGGAAAGACGACAAGCCAGTGGAGGGAATGTGATGCTCTGGGCAATGTTCTGCTGGGAAACCCTGGGTGCGGCCATTCATGTGGACTTCAATTTGAAACGTGCCACCTACCTAAACATTGTTGCAGACCAGGTACACCCATTCATGGCAATGGGATTCCCTGATGGCACTGGCCTTTTTCAACAAGATAATGCACACTGCACACATTGTTCAGGAATGGTTTGAGGAACATGATGAAGAGTTTAAGGTGTTGACTTGGCCTCCAAATTCCCCAGACCTCAGTCCGATTGAGGAGCTTTTGGGATGTGTTGGACCAACAAGTCTGATCCACGGTGGCTCCACCTTTTAAGATTTGAAGGACCTGTTGCTAATACCAGATACCACAGGACACACCTTTAGGAGTCTTGTAGAGTCCATGCCTCGGTGGGTCGGTGCTGTTTTGGTGGCATGCAGAGGACCAACAGCATATAGACAGGTGGTCATAATGTTTTTGAATCATCAGTGTACACTTTCATAATTGGATATACTTATACCCAGGGTACAAAATTAACTTTAAGCTAATGGACTTTACTGGCTCTAAATACTTTATACTGGACATGAAACAGTATATATTACTATATATACTGTATATTTTAGGGCTGACGCTTTAACACATTAAATTTCATGAGATTAATTTATATAAGAAATTGTGTATGAATAAATGCATAATAAAACATTTGAATGGGTTGACAGCCCTTTTATATAGTCCTATATTTTTATATTTTGTCCCTTTGACAATGAAATGACTGTTTCCCTTTGCATTTCTACGGCAAACAGCGCAGGTCATTGTGTAATTTCTCAGTAAAATGGCACCTGTCACAATAACATCATGATTTCTTCTTTCTCATTTTTGTTTTGGTGGCTTAACACAGTAAAAATATTGCCACATGAAGTTACATTTTGGCATACATGCTAAACTTGTGGTAATTTTCTACTAAGATAAAAGATTAGTAACAGTCACTGATCGGAGTGGTGGTGGCATAGTGGACTAAAGCACTGAACTGGTAAGCAAAAGGTTGTTGGTTCAATCCCCACAGCCACCACCATTGTGTCCTTGAGCAAGGCACTTAACTCCAGGTTGCTCCAGGGGGATTCTCCCTGTAATAAGGGCACTGTAAGTCGCTTTGGATAAAAGCATCTGCCAAATGCATAAATGTAAATGTAAATATTTTCTTTTGTAGACTATGGGTGTGTTCACACTTGTAGTTCGGTTCTCTTGGTCCAGACCAAAAAAGAAAATTATACATTTAGTCCTGGTTTGCTTAGCATTCACATTGGCGTTTTTAACACCTAATCTAAAGATATAAAACAAAAGGCATCAGGAAAAAGTCACAACCTGATTGGACAGCTTTTATGACGTATATTTTGCGACTGAACTTGCCGAACATCCAAAACGATGCTGGCTGCCGGGCGAAATGCGCTCGTTGGATTTATATATGTAATATATGGTGGTATTTTTACCAGCTGAGAACAAACAAAGAGCTAATAAAATGAGTAAAGGAGTCAAAACAGCACCCAGAATTGCACACCGTTGCACACACAAACGAAGATATGCTGCAAGGACGGCTGACAGCAGTTCTGACGCCTGTACCGAACAGTAATGGGCAACATAGCTCCTATAATGAGAATAACTAGGTATGCTTGAGGTCAGTTTTAGGCAAATTACTTTCTGTTATTGGTCCGTTAAGATGTCTTTGGTCCATGCTGCGTTCATATATCAGTCAAACTGCACCAAGGCTCGTTTGGAAATGGACCGAGACCCACTATTCAGGCGGTCTCGGTCCGCTTGTTTGGTGCGCACCAAGGTTCGGATGGCAGCGTTCACACTTGTTCAAATGAACCGCACTAACAGAGCAATTGCACCAGAGTTCAGAGTTTTAATCGAATCAAACCTGCCAAGTGTGAACACACCCTAATTGTACCTTTTGTATTAATGTCAAACAGAAAGGGGGTCAGAAACTCCATTATATTTTGCAAGTGTATTTGATGCTAGAGTGTTAATTTGGACCCTGCTCACATCTATGTGCTACGTAAGGCAGAAATCACTGTGCTAATGATTTTGAATTGTTTGTGTTACCAGACGCTTACTCTACGCTTGACCAGAGAGGACGGAGAAACACTTTAGATGACACTCTGGATCGCTCTGACAGAGATGCATCTCAGGTGACCAACACATTCAAGCAATCAACCACTCGTGTGCACTCACACACAACAAACAACTTGTGTTCTCTCTAAACGTTCTTCACAAGCAATACTTAAAGCTTGTTTACCTCATGTAATTTCACTAAGAGGGATTCCCACCTCAACTAACACTCACCACACTCTTATCACTCACTGTTCTTCAATGGCCTTTCCCTTTCTCTTATCCTCTGTCAATCTTTCTCTCTCTTTGACTCTCAGGGAGGAATGTATGGGGAGAGGCGGGGCTCTCTGCCTCTTTTGGACTCTTATGATGGTTAGGCCACTCCCCCTCCCCCCACTCAGTGCATGAGCACGCATGGTATGTGTGTCAACCTTCTGCATGGGCTTCATGTGTATATTTAAGTGTATGTGTGCTGGTCTTTGTATTTGTGGTTCTAACCCCCATTAACAGTATTATGTTGTTATTCTATGCTTCTGTAAATGGGTTTTACTAATCTTTGTACATCTCTTCCAGTGTTGGGGAAGCTACTTTTTATGTCTTTTCCAAAATTGAAGTATTTAAACCAGTAGTCTACTGCTAGTTATTCTACAACTAGCTAACATCATTGAATCAATTTAAGAGCGCAATATTTTTTTTAAATATATACTACCAGTCAAAAGTTTGGACACACTTGAGTGAATTTGTTTCCCATGATCTAAAAAATATTTTATCTGAAAGCTTTTGCTTAAATTCTTGTTTAAATGGATGAATTTAGCCAAATAGTTAAGGAAAAGCAGCCAGTAAGTGCCCAGCAAACATGGAAACTCTTTCAGATACTTACAGTAAACACTCATCTAAAAGATCCTAATTTAGAGAATAGTCAAAAACATACTGATGAACAGCAGCATTTATCTAAATGTTTCATTTTGATTATTACCTTAGTTCTAGCAAAACAATGTAAAATTAACAATAAGAGTTTTGTCAAAAATTATACTTTGAAAAAAATTAAGCTGTAAAGAAATGTTTCTAAATAAGTATAGGCTATGGTTTAAAAAAAAAAAAAAAAAAGCTTTTATTATTATTTTTTTTAACTAATTTAAGTTTTAAAGTTAATTTCACTCATTTAATTATTAGTAAATTGAATTTCACTTCTATCAAAATGTAGTCATGGCAGTTTGTCTGAAAGAAAACAGCACCTTTTGGATGTCTAACACACGATTTACACATGGTCGGGAGCAGGTGTAAATTTCATTCGTACCAACTAAAGTTTTTTAAAAATACAAAAACTTTCATGATTCCGAGAATTTATGTCAGAACGGCTTTATGAAAGATTTACACACATTCGTTCGGCCTGTGTGTCATGAATGAGGCCTACTGTGTTTATGCAAGCACTCTTAAAGCAGTTTAACATGGTTATAGGTTTAAGATGATTTAAAAACATTTAGCATAAAATTCCGTCAATAAAATTCAATACCTTTAAAACTTCAGTTCCAAAATATTCCGTTTTTTTTTTCCGTCTTTTATTATTCAACAGGTAATAATCGGTCCATTATATTTTTAATTTACAAACTTGTCTCTAAAATTTCAGTGGTTCAAAGTTGGAAATTTAACCTTGCATATCCAGGCATTGCAGAAAGCAGTAGAGTGCTGATGAAATCTTCTCTTGCTGCTACTATGTTTCACCACTAGGTGTTGCAACCAGGTGTTGATGAAGACTTGGAGCAACAGTGAGAGTTCATCACTAAATAAACCTTTATAACAATATGAAGTTCCACCTGCATTGTTTGTCGATGGATGATGGCCAGTTTTGATAAATCGGTTAAAGAGCACCTATTATGGTTTTTCAAATATTACCTTTCATGTAGTGTGTTATATAGCTTTTTGTGAATGTAAAAAAGTCAGCAAAGTTTCAAAAATCAAAGTGCACGACTAATGGAGTTATTGACTCCCAAAAGAAAGAACCTATTCTGAACACCTGAGACGTTAGTAATTCCAGACTTACTTTCTGTAATAACCTACGTAATTTGGTAACAAAAAACCCGCCTCTGGTCTTCATTGGCTGCTCGCGAACAGCTTTGACCCGCCCTCAAACACCACACTAAGCGACCAATCACAACAGACTGGGACATCTGACCAATCAGAGCAGAGTAGGCTCTCTGAAAGGAGGAGTTTAGAATGAATCCTTTAGAACGGATCATTGAACGAGTCGTTTATAACGCTGGTAATAAAGGTAATACTGCAATTTCAATTATGAACAAATTAAAGTGTTTTTTGACCTTGGATGCTTGTAAATCTATTGTATGAGACCTTTTAAACAAAATTAGGCACGTTTAAAAACCATAATAGGTGCACTTTAACTTAGTTGAACTTTACAATAAATGCAAGCAAAAAATGCAAGCACAGTTAATGAAATGCATTTTTTACATATATATATATTAATTAGTGCAATTCAACATACTTTTTTGTATCAAAGACATTTGTCATTAATATACTTCCATAAACATCTTTGAGAGGTTTTTAGCTGTTTTATATTTTAACCAGGAATTCGCCATGAAAATAGCCTTAAAAGCTGGCATGGTGTTAAAAACACATAAACTGCAAATTGTTGGAAAATGTTGCTTGTTACTGGAAAAGCAACACTGGAAAAAATTTAGTCAAGTTAGTAGCTGAAACTGAAAGTCGCTACTTGTTACTCCCCAACACTGATCTCTTCCCCTCGTGTCCATTTAGCGGTTTTATCCTTCATCAGTTGAATGTTTAAACCAGCTGATGTGCATTTTGCATTGTGCACAAATGCCCATCTCAATTCAGTGATGACACATTATTGAATCCATTAGTAAACTTTATGTAAGAGAGTGCGATACTGAACCTTCATACCTCCATCTATTTCTCTCCACAGAAAAACTGATTGTGTACATCACCCGCCGTGAGTTTCCTCCTCCTGCCTACTGTCCCTGCTGAGCCTGTGATCTCATCACTTATGGGACCATAGCCACTAATTGCAGCAACCCCTTTCATAGTTCAGCATTCTCTTATTGTCACTCTCTCTAACTCACACCGAGATCAATGTGATTAGAACAGTCACTACTTACAATGGACACTATAGAATGAATCTATTCCTTTTCGATTTTGGTCCATACCACTTTTTTTTGTGTGAAAATAATGGACTAAGGTAAACACTAGGGACTTGAAGATCTATTGGGTCAGCCACATGCCAAGCTTATCAAGTTTTATAATCCATTTTTGTTTTCGGGTATTGCTTATGCATCTATTAGAACACTAGTATAGACTGCCATTGGTATTTTGATTGTTTTGCTACATTTTGCTTTGGTTCACAGTGATGAAAGTAATGCCAAATTGCATCACTGTCATATGTGACCTGCGGAAAATAATGTATATAGAATATCTCAGTAAGTTTTATGTCTTGTTGATGCATTGAGGCCTATTTTTGTCATTGTTTTCTAAAAGCACTAGATGACCATTTAGCCCAACACTACTCCCCCTAGGTTTTTCATCTGTGGTTTTTGAACGATCTTACCTTGATTAAGCATTACAATAGAGGCATTGGGATATATATTTTTTAAGCTAGTAGCATTCAATAAGTATCTCTAGTGGTAGCTGAGGACAGTTGGGTTCTTGAATACTCAAATTCTTAAGTAGTAGACCTGGTGGCAAATTTGCAAAGCATTCCAGAGTGAGAGAGTTGTTTTTGGATATTTCCCACCGTTGGTTTGGTCTTTGGTGCATACAGAGTGGAAAACCCCCCCAATTTTATTTTTTTTATAAACTTGATAAAATGGCCACAGCAGAGCTGATTTAAGAAGAGCCTTAAAATCAGAAACAAATTTTAGCCCAGATCTTAGACCAGTGCTCCCATTTTTTAATACTTTGTGGGCTGAGGCCATACTGGTGGACCCAGTGTGTGCTATTTTGTTTTCATCTGAATATAATGTGTAAATATGACCGCATCTCACAAATCCACTCCGTGTACTTGGAGTGCCTCACTTGCTGAATGGTTAAATGTGTTGTGGGTGAGTGGGAGTGTGTTTGTGATGAGCGGCGTCCAGGAGAGTGCACAGGGACGTTCGGCCACCCTTCTGCCTCTTGGTTCCAGTGCCTGTGTGTTTAGAGAGCGAACAGGTGTACATTTGAGATGTATATGCATTGGGTTCTCCTGAGATCCAGAAGTACAGTGCTTGTTCCGTAGACTGCATATTTCAAATGCACAGTAAGTCTGTTGTAGATATTTACTGAATGGAAACTCTGGAGTCGATGGATTTTGTTTTTTAAGAACATATTTTTTCCCCCAGTGCATTTTTAATCCCGCCTTCTGCCTTGTCCAATCCTTAGAGACACTACAGACAGTAAATGGAAGATTGGCTGTTGACTAAATACATATGAGCCACAAGTCCTGATTGCCCTTAAGTTTAAGGAATCAATCGATCTTACAGTGTTGAGGAAGGCAGATGACAGTCTTTTAATTATAAAAAAATAGCATCTCTTTCAGGCAGGATTTAGCCAGAGCTCAGACTTTGATTCTAGCTTGATGAGAAAATAAGATAAAGTAAAAGCACATTGAACTATATATACCAGAGAATATTTGTTAATTTTAATTATTATTATTTTTCCTCTTGGTTTTGTCCTTTTTGCTCTTCCTTTTTCTATATTTTATGATTAGGACTGATTTTTTTTCTTTTATTTTCTTTTTCTTTTTTTTCTGGGGTTGTGGGTGAATGCATATGCAATCAGTTTTGTTTTTCAAATAAATGCATTTACGGTTTATATCTTTTAATTAAAGACTAAAAGGAAAAAAAATCTTTGTGTCGTGCTGTCAGTTGACATGATGTTTCTCTGCAACACTAACAAATGAATCTTGATTCATAATTCCTATATTTCAACACATTACCTTTGGTCTTAAACATTGCACCTTTCCCTCATGGATTGAACATGTAACTTAGCAATACTGGTTTTTTTTTTAATAAAATAATGATTTTTGTTTAGTTTCTGAGAGTGAATTTTTGTACATTTAATAATTCAGATGGTGAATACAATTTTAAAACTGCAGTTTCTAAAATGGGAAAGAATCTAGAAAACTGAAAACTAAATTCTGAATTTAAAATATAGCCTCTAAATTAATGTTAGAAATCATACGGTCCATAAACATTACTAGTCTCAGGTCAGAGAATTATTATATATAAGTCTGAAATGATATGAAATTAATACTTTACTCAAAATAAAAAATGTAGATATTTATAGCAGGGGTTTTCAAAATGGGGTCTGCAAGGTGGCACTTTGGGTTTTGCGGAAAATGTTATAGAAAAAGATTGGACTAAATAACGAAGTTAAAGTTAACTTGTGAATTTTGTTAATTTTTAAGTCCGCTTTACTGAATTCGACATGTTTACCATTTCATTCCTCTGTCTAAAGACTGTTTGGAAATCATGAGGTCAATCATGATTATTTTATTCAATGAAAGATACACTGTCAATTAAAAGAATACTCCAGTTTCAATCAAGGATAAGCTTTTGTGGCATAATGTTGATTCCCACAAGAAATATATCTCAACTTGTCCCTAAGAAAAACTAAAAAGTAAATGGGGCCAGTCCGTTAACATTAAAATACTGTTTTAAAAGTATAGCCACTAAACGTAAACAATATGCGTGTTAACATGATTTAAGTGTGATAAAATCACTTACCTTTTCTGTGTGAAGTTATATCATTTTACAACTTTGTTGCCATGATGACGTATCGCCGTAAACCCTAAAAAGACTGTAAAAACCATGATTTAAACAATTTTACAGCTCAAATAATTTTAACAAGTGAATTTAAATAATAAGAAATAGAAAAATACAACATTTCTGCCTTTTAAACCCTTCAAAAATTGGCTCCATTCGCTTCCATTGTAAGTGTAAGATTTGTGCCATTTTTTTTTTTTTAAAGGACGTCAAATTAATTTTTGTGGTGATGAACATTATGCCACAAATGCTGTCGATTGAACTAAACTTGTATTGAACCTGGAATATTCCTTTAAAACCAAGTAGAGATTTCCCAGATATTTTATTTAAACAATATGTTTTGGATTTAGTACAATGCCAATATAAAGGTCAGTTATTTGATTTTGAAAACAATGTTTTATTTATAATATCATGCTTACTATTTTTCTCACAGTAAAAAAAAAATGATCTTCATACATGAAAATGTATCGCTGCTGTCATATTTTTTGCAAAAGAGTACCCGCAAGTGGATCATTGGTCGTTGGCATTAAAAAAAAAAAAAAAAAAAAAGGTTTATAGCATGACATTTTTTTGGAGCTGAACTGCCATTGGTCCCCATCCACTTTCCACCTATGAAAAGGATTCAGAATTCAGACATTCTGCAAAACTTCTCCAGTGGTGTTTGACGGAAGAAAATCGTAGAGATTTGGAACGACATGAGGGTGAGTAAATGTAACACATTTTTTTAAAGAAGTATGCCTTGATGTTTTTATGCAACTATCATTTTTACTCCTGTGTGAAGTCAAGTGTTAGTACTTAAAGGGATAGTTCACCCAAAAATGAAAATTCTCATCATTTACTCAACCTCATGCCATTCAAATAAAATCAAATCACATTTATTGTCACACAGCCATATACATAAGTGCAATGGTGTGTGAAATTCTTGGGTGCAGTTCCGATCAATATAGCAGTCGTGACAGTGATGAGACATATACCAATTTACAATAACATCAAATTAACACAACACAATTTAAAGTCTAATATACACATAATTACAACACAATATACAAATAACATACACTGTAAAGTATACAATACACACAATATAGATACACATTATTCAATAAAAATAAAGTATATATAGAATGTACAGTATGTGTGTTACTTTCATTCTTCTGCTGAACACAAAGATTATTAGATGAATATTTCAGCTCTGTAGGTCCATACAATGCAAGTGAATAGGCACCAAAAATTTAAATATCCAAAAAGCATATAAAGGCAGCATAAAAGTAATCTATATGACTCAAGTAGTTAAATTCATGTCTTCAGAAGCTATATGATAGGTGTGGGTGAGAAAAAGATCCTTAAGTCCTTTTTAACTATCAATATCCTCTTTTACTTTCACATTCGTCATCTCGTGATTTTGTCAATTTACATTCTTCGTGTACATTGCCAACAGCTGGGCAGGGAGAAGAATTTGTAGTAAAAAAAAAAAAAAAAAAAAAAAAGGACTTGACTGATCTGTTTCTAACCCACACATTTCACATTGCTTCAGAAGACATATATTTAACCACCGGAGTCTTATGGATTACTTTTATGCTGCCTTTATCTGTTTTTTGGAGCTTAAAACTGTTGGTGCCTGTTCACTTGCACTGTATGGACCTACAGAGCTGAAATATTCTTCTAAAAACATTTGTGTTCTACAGAAGAAAGAAAGTCATACACATCTGGAATGGCATGAGTTTGAGTAAGTGATGAGAGAATTTTCATTTTTGGGTGAACTATTCCTTTAGTTACTAACACTTGACTTCACACAGGAGTAAAAAGGATAGTTGCATAAAAATATGAAGGTGAACTATCCCTTTAACTCTGTAAAAATAATTAAATAATATAAAGCAAAGAAATGTGACCTTTATACTTTATTTCTATTTGTACTTATTTACATTTTTTATCAAATATATGACCAGTTGCGCCATTTGACCTGGGTTTGTTTTACAAAAGCGTTGATAACAGTGCACGTGCGCATGACAGGTGCGTCACTTTTGCTAGACCTTTTAACGAGTTCATTCATTGACACTGATCGACTGTGATGTATTCCATTCCCTCATGTCATCTTCAATCGAAACACCTACTTCCAACGTTTAATCTGATTACTTTTGTGCTATAGTGTGGCACTTTTTTTATTTTTTTATTTGACAGCCATCTTAAAGGATATCCCCTCTGAAAAAAGTGGATTGAAACTGTTAAGTTCCTTGAGTACAAAGTGATCCCTGGCAAAGTCTGAGAATAGTACGTTTTTTGGAATAATGTGGGGTTTGGAACGACTTTTGTCTGAAAAGAGACAACAACCATCTATTGATAGGCCTCTGTTTGTCTCTTTTCATTGGGTGAAACCTTTGACGAGTAGCGCGAGACTTGTTTGATTTGTGCCGCAGTGGGATGCTGGGCTCACGTGCCCTACATATTGCCTGTGTTCGCATGTTATAAAGTGACTAATATCAGAGTATTGATAAACTACGTGCACGTGCACTTAGAGGTTGAAAACAGTGATTTTGCCATCATAATTGTCACGATATCAGGCTCACTTGTCAATCAGATCGGCATCATTGGTGACCTAACAAGGTGACGACCACTTAAGATCCAAAGTATGGCTGAACCATTGTATTTCCTTGCTTGATTTTATCAAAACAATACCAGTACATTGAATTGAATTTTTAAAATTACCAGAACAATGCACAAACTATCAGAAACTAATCTATCTGTCTGATGTTAATGTTTGAGTACTAATAAAAACAGTGTAAAGCATGTTCTAATCCGTAAATAACTGTGGAGCTAAAAGTTTTTATTTTTAACAACAATTGTTTTGAACCTAAATGTGTTTTAGCCTCAAGTTGTAACTGCCAGCATGTGGAAATATCTACACCCTGACTTTGCATCGTACCTGCTTGGTGAACTGCAGAAACAGCAGCAGGGAAGCATCTTCTGTGACACACTTCTACAGACAGATGGTAAGATGCTACTAGCTAAATAACTCCTGCTGCCTGTAGTGTGTCTGAAATCTCCTTTTCCCCCTAAAGCTATAAAACGATAAAATCCCTTTTTGCTTCAATTCTTCAGGTGTCTGTGTTCCAGCTCACAGCTGTGTTTTAGCTACTCTAAGTCCCGTCTTCTCCAGAGACCTCTCCTCCTCCCCTGCTCCACCAGCAGGGCAGAACAGACTTGTAAGCCTCGAGGCTATAGGATCTCAAGCCTTACTGAAGCTAGTTGGGTTCCTGTACACTGGAGACATGGAGGGTAGAAAGTCTGAGCGAACATGAGGAAGTAATATCTGCTGCCCACAGACTTGGCTTTAGAAACCTCATTGAGAACAAGAGAGTGCTGGTGGAAAGACGAGTTGAGGATGTTGGGAGAAGTTGGAGAGAGACTGGTGTACAGAGAGAAGACCACGTAAAGGAAATTGAGAGTGGGCCTGCGCTTTTGTAGAAGCAAAGCAGTACTTGTTACATTGCAAATAATATTGATGCTCCAGTGCAACCTTATGGTTTGCTGGAACCCGATTTACCACCAACGCAGTCATTTGATGAAGCTAGTCAAGCTAGAGGTTTTAATTGCATCGGTGACGTCACTGTTCCTCCTCCCACTGACATGGCAGACACATCAGTATCAAACCATCATGAAACAAAGGCTAAGAAGAGGTGGGAATGGGAAAGGCCAAAGAGAGGAAGCCAATTAAACAAACAAACTTTGCAACCAGGTCAAGCTCCTTAATGTTGAAGGGACCAAGTCAAACCCAGTTGGAGTGGTGGAAAGAAGTAGAAATGTTTTGGGCAAAGACTACCAAAAACTTTGGAAGTCACAAAACAAAAAAGAGGCCAAAGTAGGCAAGAACAAATTGAAGATAAAACTGAGGAGGAAGAAATGAACTCAGTGGGAAAGCAGTCTCCTTGTCTTCGAGGGCGAGAGCGAGACAGATAAAGCGAAAGTTTGTGGACCTCTAACTTCGGTAAGGATACATATTCTGAATTTTCAGTGTAATGCTAGTTGCCATTTCTGACATAATTTAGCCAAATACGGAGCTTAGTTTGTATATTATATAGAATATGCAGCATCATATTTACTGTTTGAGTCAATTTTAGCATTATAGCATTATTTAAAGAAGTAGTTCACCTAAAAATTTTAATTCTGTCATTTATATAGCCTTGTGTCATTCCAAACCTTATGACTTTCATATGCGGAACATGCAAGGAGATAGTGCCTCACTTTAAAGCTTAAAAAAGGACCCAAAAGGATCAGCCTTTTGAAGTCATACGAAAGGTTTTGGTGTAAAATGACCTGAAACGTAAATCAATTTTTTAGCAAATATCTTGACATCCATTGAATGTTCATGAGTGCTATTAGAGAAGCTTGTTAACAGTGGAACGGACATCAAGGTTTTAGCTGAAAAATGACTTGCATTTCGGGTTGTTTAACGCCAATGCATCGTATGCTTTCAGAAGACTTGGTTTATGACGCACAAACTGCATGAAGAACATTAATGATACTTTTTAAAAGCTTTAAAGTGAGTATTGACAAGACAAGCTATTCATCAAAACATCTCTTTTTATGTTCCACAGAGTAAATTATGACATAATTTTCATTTGATGTAGGCACACTTTATCTTTCTACAGCAAAAGTTCCTTTCAATATGTTCTCTTTATGTTCCCTCTTTAATCGTATTTTTATTTCATATTCTGATTAAAGAACTGCCCATCTGGTGTACTTCCTGGTCAAAGTCTTGGAACTCTCACCCTTCCAACGGACCTGCCCATTTCACCTTCGGATTCTTCCACACATGCCTCTTCAGATAACCTGTGTCTTCATACTGCAAATCACATTTCTGTCTCTTCGCGTTTGGATGTTCCAACTTTATCTTCAAGCCCTCCCCAAGCAGATGAATCTGATGAACAGACTGCAGTGCTCTTGGAGGATATCTTCATGATGGGTTTAAACTTCCTGCCTTTGATGCCAATTGACAGAGATCTGGATGAGCATCAGCTGAACCAGCTAGGTTCTCTTCAGGAAGATAAAAGTGGGCAAAATGGGACTGAGACCTCGGCTGAAGGTTCTTGTCTTGTTCTGCAATGCTGTGAGCCAGAGGTGAGGGAATTGGAAATTAGAAAGACAGCAACACCACCTGGGTGTCCAGGACATAGAGATGAGGGTAAAGAATTACCTTAAAATGTATTTGTGTCATGTTACTTTAGACCATGTATGTGTGTATGAATGATGAGGGAAGGGGAAGCATTACTTAAAACATGAATGATACCTTAAATCATGTGGTTTGTTGAGTAAAGGGGTGCTATTACTTTTCCACACAATTGAACTTGGCAGCCTGGCAGCTGATAAAACATGTCAAAAAATAAAAACATAGACATACATTGAAGGAGTGTACCAGTGGCGAATTCTTAAGATTACGAGGGAAGCATGGCTTCCCCTAAAATTTTTATAATACGGCAATAAATTCAAGATAAGTACAAGTAATCTACATATATGACGCATTACTTTTTGTGCATTTCAATATTTTGGTGAATACACATGACAAATATCACACATCACTATCGCGCTGTATGTTCAAGTAATGCAATCGCCTTTTTCTACATGAATGTCCATAAAAGACAGTGGACACACAGTGCTAAGAGCGCTGTTGAAGCCATGCTATAATGAGTCTATGGCAGATACCAGTAACATTCAAATCAATGGCGCAAAAGATCGAAGTTCATTGGACGAAAGGCATATTTGTTTTCTCCCACCTAGACACCTTGCTTCACTTGGAGTCTATGGAAGCTTCGTGAGCGCTATTTGCATTGGATCTGCTTCAGATTGCCTATTGGACATTGGGCTTTCAATCAATGTATTTTTGGCCTCTCTATTTTATGATTGGTCAATCTCTCAAATGGGTGGGACTTTGCAACAAACAGCCAACAATTGAAATGCTTTACCTGATTGACAGCGTTAGAAATGTGAGAGCACCTCTGTCGAGTACAGTGTGTTTGGTGGCAGCTCGAAGAAACATGCTCTGTTATTTACAATCTGACATAACACATTTATTTCAGCTTTCATTATATATATTTTGCTTATTACTACTTTAAAATGTTGCAAAAACTGATTTGGGCTAGGTTAATTTTGAGTAATAGTTTGAGCAGCTTTTGGGAGCAACATTTTCCCAATTCTTACCTCTATATTTATTCAGATGGAATGAGATGGAGGATTTTTAAGATATCTTTAAAAATACTTTTGAAAGAGCAGTTTACCCAAAAATGAAATTTCTGTAATCATTACCTTCAAACCTGTATGACTTTCTTCTGTGGAACTGAAAAGACGTCTCAGTCACCATTCACTGTCACTACATCTTTTTTGTTTTTTCATAAAATGAGAGTGAATGGTGACTAAAACTAACAATCTCTCTAACATCTCTTTTGAGTTCCATGGAAGAAAAAAGGTCACACAAGTTAGCAACAACATGAAGGTGAGTTAGTAATGACAGAATTTACATTTTTGAGTGAACTGTCCCTTTAAGAGAACATGTTAATTCTCACCAGTTACATTAGTAATGGCTGTTTAATAAAAAATGCATTGAAAATGTTAACAGATTAAATCCTAAGAGAACATTGCTTATTTCATAAGTATATTAAAGGTAGATGGATTAATATATTTTAATATTAAGTATATTATAGTATTTATATTACTATATCATAATTGTTTATATATATATTATTAAATTCCCTGCATTGTGAACGTGGAACATGCAGGAATTTGGGAAATTTGTGTGCAATGCCCACAATTTTGCGCAAAAATTCAGGCCATGAATGTGCTTCCCTACTCTTGAAAAGTACCAACTGGCCCTGCTTGCATTGTAGCAGTGAATTTTGCATAGCCAAGCACCAAGCATTTTCTTCACAATGTAAACATGTAAAAATATATTGTTCTCCTGGCTCTCTCTCTTACAGTATTTTTCTGAAATCTCTTCCTACTTTGCTCAATGCCACTGTCTGCTCCAAACTTTATATCACTCTGCACATGCCTACTTCTCTTAAACAAAATGTGATGGGCCTATCTTGGTCGTAACCACTGACTACACTTCTTATTTTTCAGAGATTGACCACTCGGCCTTTCAAAATCAGTCGAGATCCAATTCAGTTCATGCTCAGTCACCTGGACATGAACTTTATGCTTCAACTTCCCACTTGAGAAAAGTTAAAAATATTGCGACTATGCCAAGAGACTATACTCCTTCATTAGTAGAAGACATATTATAAACCCAAAAAAACGCATTTGTCCCAGACTGCCCCTTCCCTTCAACTAGGGAAATGTCAGACCTTGTTATGACCGGCATACCTGATGACAGGCTAGATTACAAACTTCAAAGATGCCTTTCCCCCCTTGAATCAGAAAAGGCAAACCGTGATGTTTCTTCACAAGAGCCTTCAAGAACATCTCATGATGAGGTCTCTGAATCACACAAGCATTACCCAGAAACACAAACTCTTCCCCAGTGGCTTTCTACATCACCTGTGAAATGGGACTTCCCTCTGAACTTAATGATTGATTCATCTCGCCCACGTCCATTGCTTGACTGCAGTGGTTCTCTAAATCAATCATGCCCTGAGCTAACAACAAAGCAGGAGTTTAAGACTTCAAACCATGATTTCATCACTGGGATGGGCATAAACATGGTTCAAGCTGAGCACCCTAAGCTGAGTATGACCAGACGTTGGAGACTTGCATCTCAAAGGCCAAAAGTTAAAGGGGACACAGAGTGTCAAAACCTAGAACGCAAGTCTCAAGTTCAACCGAGGATATCCAAGACTAAGGGCGATGATAATTTGGAAGAGACCCTCAATGGAAATTTTAACCTGTCAACCTCTAATTTGCATGAAGTTAGGACCCAAAAGACCACAACTCGTGCAAACAGAAAAACAGTTTCTGGTGTGAAGAGAAGGCGAGAATTTTTTTTTACCTCTCATTAATAAAAAGCCTCTGTTGGACACCACCAGTGAACAACATGAAAATAATGATTATGTACCCAAAGCACAGGTCACTATAGGCGTGGCAGACCCCCTTAATAATAATTTTAAAAAACCGCACTGCAGCTCTCCAGCAAAATTGTAGCAATGCGAAGAAATCGGGCGAACCACCTTTAGTTTCAGCAAGACCACTTGTTCAGGCTAAGATAAATGTGAAATGGAGAAAACAAAGACAGGCAATGAGTTTTAACAGGACAACACACAAGAACCAAATCAGAAGAAAGGCTCGACAGAAATGGGGGAAGCCAATATTAACAACAATTTTGAAGAGACAAAGCAGAATCCTCAATTGAAATATGCTGGCCAGCCAAAAGGATCAAGTATCCTTGATAAAGATTTTCCATCAGACTTGCCCAAGAGTTGAAAGTACCTTCTGTGGGAGTTCTATGCTGATTGATCAGCAACTAACATCAAGCCTGCAAGAAACATCTTTCACCTCTCAGAGATTCCTAGGACTTAGAGGAAAGTGAAGACAGATGTAGCAAATTAGTAGTGAACAGTGAACCGAGCAATCAGGTTATTTGTGGGGAAAACAAAATAGAGCCATCTGTGTAGACAAATGATAAGGAAGACATAGAGGAATTTGATAACCAAAAAAGGTTACAGTTCTCACATAGTAACATGCCAGATAATGTGGAATGTTCAGTTAAAGATGAAGACAGATTTGTCATTGAATAGAACGCTGGTAGAGCAGCCAACTCTTTTGTGATGAGAAGAGTTGTGATTTACAAAAGGAGATGGGACAAGACATTCAAGACCAACCCACAAAAATGTCTGTCCATGCTTTAATATCTAAGGACATAACGAAGGATGTTGTAATGCCTGTTGATGAATAAACCAACAGTGCTGGAGGAAATAGACATGAAAATAATTGTGCAAGAGATGCACACCCGGATCGTTATGAATCCTGATGGTACACAAGCAGAATGTGTGTGGTGAACACAATTCAGAAGCTACACTTTCTAATAAGCATTATTCGGGGTGACCACAGACAACAACAAAGACTTTCAGACAGTATGCAGTGAAAACACTCAGGTTATTAACTGGGTGGTTGATTGTCTCGAGAATGAGGAAGAGGAGGATATAACTAGGTGCAGAGTGGTTCAGACAGTGGAATAAACTTTTGAGGATGAAGAAACTGAAGTTCAGGGGGCAAGCAATAAAACTGTAGGGGAAAATACTCTGCTCAGTTCAGAGGGTGGATGTCGGGAAACCACTAATGGGTGGGATGACAATGATATTGATGAGGAAGGGGGCCAAAACATTGAGATGGTTGGTGGACAGAGGAGGAGGAGGCAGCAGCAAGTGCTAGGATTGTTATAGATCTGACACAGACACACAAGTAATATATGTAGAGAGGATTCTTCTGTCCAAATTGATGAGGTAACCAATCGGTCAAACTCCCACAGCCCCAGCATGCACAATGAGGATGTCTCAGCTGTGCTGTCCACTGTGGCCAACTCAGCTTCGGAAGATGACTGCCCCTCAGAAGAAAAGATTGAAGTAGATGTTCTAGAGGATTCTGCAGAAACTCCTTCATGGTATTTAGCAGCTATACAGATCACCAGCCTGCCTGTTGATGGTCTGCAGAACCAAGAGATTGAGATGGATATGATGGAAGGAGGTAGATTTCACTGGCGAAGAGACTGAATTAAATTTCAAGATGGGAATACATCTTTAACAGTTTAACGTTTGCAAATGTTTGAGCTTAGCACTTTGAGGTTTAAGATTATAACAATTGACAAGAATTGTTTTTGTCTGTTTGACATCACTTATGTGAATTAATTTGTTTTTGCCTGTCTCATATATAAAGTTTATATATATATATATATATATATATATATATATATATATATATATATATATATATATATATATATATCTGAAATAGTGTAAATAAAATACGTTCATATATAAGTTCATATACGTCATTTTTAGATGTGTGCTTGTTTTTTTGGGTCACACTCAAGTAATGATTTGTGTAATACCAAACATTCGTTATTTATAACTATTTAATTATTTCATTTATTTTCGAAAATATATAAAGAAAACGTGTAAGTTTAATTAATATAAACACATCAAGACAAAAATATACTTGTAAAAAAAAAATAAAAAAATAATATGACTGCTGCCAAAAGTCTGAACCAAGGAGGCTTGAACGCGCCAGAGTGCTTTTGAATAGAAAACTTTATTGTTAGCGGAAGTGACAAGTTCAACACCGAATCCAAAGGATCCACGTGGGTTCGCCCTCTGGTTAAGCGCACACGGTGAAGGTTAAGCAAGGCTGCCAGGTATCAAAATTTAACGGAACCCATTCGTTGTCCAGTGGGTTTTCAACGAGGGTGAACCGAAAGGTCGTTTGCTGAAATGGATCCAATGAAAGCGCAGCAGCTCGCCGCGGAGCTGGAGGTTGAAATGATGGCTGATATGTATAACCGGTATGAAAACTACGATTATGTATTCTCTTATCTGCAACAGCATCACATTACTTACATTTCAGCATATAAAATCACATTTATTTTTGTAATTATGTTGTAGATCATGCAAGTTGCATATGAGATATTCCCCTACCTACAGTCAACGATTTAAGAGAAGCAATATGTTTTAGCATCTCATTGTGATCTTATTTAGATATCAGGCCTTGCTCGAGATTGCCTATTTAGTAAGGCGTCAAATGGTGTTTATCACAATGCAAACTCTAATATCGTTTAATACTGCAACAATTAAACTCGTTTGCACCTAGAAATCATCTTGTTTATCCTCATTGGGCGTACAACTTGAAAATGCTTTTACAGAAATTACTGTATCATCTCTTCTTTTTATTCCGTTGTCACAGGCAGACCAAACATTATCGATAACACATATAAATAACAGCTAGCACAAATTAGTACCAAAACGTACAATAGTAATATGGTTTAGGTGATGGTTTTTGGACATGATACCATGATATTATTATTATTATTATTTTTAATAATTCATAAACCATGGTAATGCCATGTTTTTGGACATAGACCATGATAATACCATGGTATTCTATAAATTCTTCAGAATATAATGTAAATACCATGGGGCATGAATAAAGTAATCATTCAGTTCCACTGTAGATATCAAAATATCATGGTATTACCATCTGATACCACCACAGGACTCTTTTGTAAGGGTGATGGATGCATTTGTGATGTTCCTGACTAAAGCTTTCAGTTAAAATACGCAGTATAGGTGATCTCCTTGGAGTTACTAAGACCGCATTTACAAGCTTAAAGGGATAATTCACACAAAAATAAAAATTCCCTCATTTACTCACCGTCATGTCATCCCAGATGCGTATGACTTTCTTCTGCTGAACACAGTTGAAGGTTTTCAGCTCTGTTGGACCATGCAATGCAAGTGAATGATGACCAGAACTTTGAAAGTCCAAAAAGCATATAAAAGCAGTATAAAAGTAATCCATAAGATCAACTGGTTAAATCCATATCTTCAGAAGCAATATAATAGGTGTGGGTGACAAACAGATCAAATCCTTTGTTACTATAAATTCTCCTCCCTGCCCAGTAGATGGCGATATGCACAAAGAGTGCGAATCGCTAAAAAACAAAAGTAGAAATGTTGATCTGTTTCTCACCACACCTATCATATATCTTCTTAAGATATTGATATACAACTGGAGTCTTATGGATTGCTGTTATGCTGGCTATGTGTTTTTGGAGCTTAAAACATTTGGTACCCATTCACTTGCATTGTAAGGACCTACAGAGCTGAAATATTCTTCTAAAAATCTTCAGTTGTGTTCTACAGAAGAAAGTCATACAGGTTTGGAACACCATGAGGGCAAGTAAATGATATGTATATATATATATATATATATATATATATATATATATATATATATATATATATATATATATATATATTTTTTTTTTTTTTATTTTCTCAATATTTCATTTATGGAACGATCCAAAATGAGATTATAATATCAGAAATTATAAAGAAATATAGTTATATAGTTGTAAATATACATATTTCATTACTGAAATCCTCTGGCTCATCTTTACTAATTCTTATGTGCTCTCCCCCACAGCATGACCAATGCATGTCACAGGAAATGTGTTCCCCCACATTACAAGGAAGCCGAACTTTCAAAGGGGGAGGCTGTGTGTCTGGACCGCTGTGTTGCAAAGTATTTGGACTTGCACGAGAGACTTGGCCGGAAGCTCACTGAGCTCTCCGTGCAGGATGAGGAGGTGATGAGGAAAGCTGCAGCTGGAACCGGATAAGCCCAATAAGGACCTTAAAATCTTGGATAGTCTAGGTTTTGTGGGAGGAGCAGCACTATGGACTTCCAAAAGGGGGAAAGTGGGCAGCATGGCCACAAATGTAAAGATTATAACATGAATATTACAACTATTCACTGAGACATTCAATTTCAAGGTACAGACTTTTGGTTGGAGGTGGGGTATATTGTACCCCAAGATTTGGTGGAATCTGGCGGTGTTAGTTTGTTGGATGAAAGATTCACTTAACGTGGAATAAAACTTTATCTGGGTGGGGAGATTTATTGAGTATTGGGGAATTGCAGGTCCTTGTGAAATTGTGTTATACATTTTTTTTGTGTGTGTGTGTTTTTTTTTTTAATGTTGACTGTGATCATTGTATTTTCTGGCTGTGAGTAATTTTGCAAAACTCCTTTATTACTAAACTCAATTAAACCATTGATCATGCCTATTTGCAGAAAATAAGGGCTGACTCTTTTTTTTTTTTTTAGGGTACAATGGGACTAAAGGCCCCATGGGGTAAAAGGCACTTTTAATTTTATTTTCTCCCAAAACACTAAAAAGCATAAAAAAACTACCACAGTACTTTCATAAACACCTGTTTATCACTACACGCTGCAAAATATTTCTAATCCATGAGATAATTTCATGCAATGTCTAAAGTTTGATTGTGCAAATGTTGCAAATTTATGTAGCTAATGAAAGTCCCTGAATTATCACATTTAATTTGCGACAAAATACTTAATTGTAATTTTCAGTCATTTCAATTGTAAATCAAAAGCCTTTTAATAGCTTTCCTATAAGTGAAAGGAAAGAATTTGGGGTAAAAAGCCCCCCTGTTGCTGGGGCTAAAGGCTCCAATAAAACACATTGTTTTTCTAAAGTGGGGCAAATAGATAATGAAAAATGTTCAAAGAGGGCTCACACTGATTTAATCACAATGGAGAGTAATTTGTTTATTGTATACTTGAGATGTAATGAAATGCCAAATGTGATTGAAATTAACAGAAAATGGGTAACCCTTTTACGAAGTGGTTATTTTAAATAAATATTATCTAAATTTGTTACTAAAAAAAAAGCATCTTGCAGTCTCAAAAGTTTAATTTTTTTAAGTTGAAAATTTTGCCCTATAGGTATTGTCCCTATATTTACCCAATATCACAATAACCCACCTTGGGGCCTTTTACCCCAACTGTGAGGTAGAAAGACCCTCACCACATTTAAAAAATAAAAAAAAAACTTTTTTAATCCATACAACATTCTGTTATAATTTAATTAAATTATGTTGCTCCATCAATAAAAAGAACAAATATTTTTTCAATCTTGATACACTTTGTGACCAGAAAAAAAAGCAAATTTCCCTTAACTCGCCTAAGTTGTTCAAAAATGGTCAACACCTTGGCTGTTTGCAATAATTTTTGACCGTATACAATAAAGGTGTAAAGTAGTGACTTGCAATCTGGGTGGTGGAGGACAAATCTCAGTTGCCTCTGCATTTGAGACTGTCTTATTAGTAGCATGTTGAGTGCATTGTGGAGGCTTCATGCTATTCTCGGAAGCATCCATGCACATCTCACCACATGCCCCACTGAGAGTGAGAACCATGGATTATAGCAACCACGAGGAGGTTACCCCATGTGACTACCCTCTCTAGCAACCAGGCCAATTTGGTTGCTTAGGTGACCTGACTGAAGTCACTCAGCACACCCTGGATTTGAACTCATGACTCCAGTGGTGGTAGTCAGTGTCAGTACTCGCTGAGCTACCCAGGCCCCTGCCCTTTTTTTATTTTTATTTTTTTTTTATGACATGTTATAACACTAACGTTCCTGAAGTAGTAACAATAAAATTATGCACTTCTTTTGGGACTTTAGGTTATTTAGATCTTATTTACATGCAGGGTTGGGGAGTAACGAAATATTCCACTACAGTTACAATTTAAATAATTGGTAATTAGAATACAGTTACATTCAAAACGTATTTTGATTACTGAAGAGATTACTTTGCATTTTATTGTCATTTGTTTCATTTAATATTTAGTCCTTTCAGATGGAAAACATTTATACATATAAATGATGCGATCCAAAGTGCATTTGAACAGCGGTGAAACACTTTCTTATGAAGTGTTACATTCATACGAGCAGACGGAGAAGTAAGTTTGAAGTAAGTTTGGAGCAGAAGAAATAGAAATAAACCTTGTGTAAATTGTCAGCTTTACGCTAAGCTAAAATGCTATTTCTAGCCAGGTTACCAGGCACGATCATATTTTTTTTATCAAGAAAATTCACGTTGGATCATAATTTCTTTTTTTCTAGTAAGACTTTTGATATTAGGGCAAAAATCGTATTCTTGATGATAATTTTTGTATTGTCTTCCTGTAAAAATATCTAAAGATCCTTAAAACAAGATTAATTTGATTGATCTTGTTTACAAACAACACATATTTAGGTTTTTTAGAGAATGTATTTTTAACGTGTATTTTGTCTTACTGTACTGGCAGAATTTTTATAGTCAAAACAAGTGCAAAAATCCAGCAGTGCTGAAGAAGTAATCCAAAGTATTTAGAATACGTTACTGACCTTGAGTAATCTAACGGAATACGTTACAAACTACATTTTACAGCATGTATTCTGTAATCTGTAGTGGAATACATTTCAAAAGTAACCCTCCCAACCCTGTTTACATGTTTACAATTATTTGCATATGCAAATAAGCAACTTCACTACAGTAAAAATCTACACTGATCAGCCATTAAAACCACTGACAGATGAAGTGAATAACATTTATTATCTCGCTACAATGGTACCTGTCAAGGGGTGGGATATATTAGGCAGCAAGTGAATTGTCAGTTCTTGAATTTCACGTGTTTGAAGCAGGGAACATGGGCAAGCGTAAGGATCTGAGTAACTTTGACAAGGGCCAAATTGTGATGGCTAGATGACTGGGTCAGAGCATCTCCAAAACATCAGGTCTTGTGGGGTGTTCCTGTTATGCAGTGGTTAGTACCTACCAAAAGTGGTCCGAGGAGGGACAACCGGTGAACTGGCGACAGGGTCATGGGCGCCCAAGGCTCATTGATGCATGTGGAGAGCGAAGGCTAGCCCGTCTGGTCTGATCCCACAGAAGAGCTACTGTAGCAAAATTTGCTGAAAAACTTAATGCTGGTCATGATAGAAAGGTGTCAGAACACACAGTGCATCGCAGCTTGCTGTGTATGGGGCTGCGTAGCCACAGACTGGTCAGAGTGCTCATGCTGACCCCTGTCCATCACAGAAAGCGCCTACAATGGGCACGTGAGCGTCAGAACTGGACTATGGAGCAATGGAAGAAAGTGGCCTGGTCTGATGAATCACGTTTTCTTTTAGATCATGTGGACGGCCAGGTGCGTGTGCATTGTTTACCTGGGGAAGAGATGGCAGCAGGATGCACCATGGGAAGAAGGCAGGCCGGTGGAGGCAGTGTGATGCTCTGGGGAAAGTTCTGCTGGGAAACCTTGGGTCCTGGCATTCATGTGGATGTTTCTTTGACACGTACCACCTACCTAAAGATTGTTGCTGACCACGTACACCCTTTTCATGGCAATGGTATTCCATGATGGCAGTGGCCTCTTTCATCAGGATAATGCGCTCTGCCACACTGCAAAAATTGTTCAGGAATGGTTTGAGGAACATGACAAAGAGTTCAAGGTGTTGACTTGGCATCCAAATTCCCCAGATCTCAATCCGGTTGAGCATCTATGGGATGTGCTGGAAAAAACAAGTCCGATCCATGGAGGCCCCACCTCGCAACTTACAGGACTTAAAGGATCTGCTGCTAGCGTTTTTGTGCCAGATACCACAGGACACCATCAGAGGTCTTGTGGAGTACATGCCTCGATGGATCAGAGCTGTTTTGGTGGCACGATGGGGACCTACATGATATTAGGCAGGTGGATTTAATCTTGTGGCTGATCGGTGTACACTTTTATCATTTTAAACAAAGAAAATATGAGAATGTGACATGTTTTGGGGCAGATTGCTGCCATATAGTGAGAAAAGAAAAAATAACATGACTTGAAAATAATGTTGTGACAATAATAGCCAGTAGTGCAGCAGCAGTGTTCTATGCAGCCACCTTAGCAAGCCCTTGTTCATCATCACTGGAGTCAAGCAATTGTTCCAGGGTCTCATGAACAGTATAGCATTTTACCATGGTGCTGCTGTAATGGGAGCCAACTGGTACCTGATAGTTGTGCAGTGTGTAAACCTCACTCCCCTAGCCTCAAGAGGCACACTAGCAACTGACACTAGGGGCTTTAGCCTCCTCATTAGCACACCTGCCTCCCATGCTGGAGACACTGGTTCAAATCCCACTCAGAGCAGGTCAAGTAGGACTGGTTACAGTGGTGCTGTTACTCAGATAAGAGTAAGGTTTAGGGGGGTGAGTGTAACAGGAGCCAGCTGGTTTGTAATAGCTGTGCAGTCAACCTCACTCACCTGGCCTCAAGAGGCACACTAGTGACTGACACTAGGGGCTTTAGCCTTTAGCCTCCTCGTTAGCGTGAGCCTCCCATGCCAGAGACGCTGGTTCAAATCCCGCTCAGAGCGGGTCAAGTAGGACTGGTTACACTGCCACAGAATGAACTGTGAGCAATGTCCAAAAGACCACATTTATAACTCTGAGCTGTGGGAAATTTTCTTTGTTTCCAGACATTTTTGTTCTTTGATGTGTGTGTGTGTGTGTGTGTGTGTGACACCCATTTATTTCTCTCTTTGTGTGTATGTGACTGTGTGTGTGACACACATTCATTTCTCTGTGTGTGTGTGTGTTGGGGGGTGTCTGTATGTATATGGCACTGTGTGGGACTGTGTGTGTGTGTGCATTCAGCATGCAGTTGTGTGTGTGTGTGGATTCTGCATTCTGGTTGTGTCATAGTCTAACCCATTCATTTTCTCTCTCTCTCTCTCTCTCTCTCACTCTCTGTGTGTGTAAGAGTGTGTGTGGGTGGGTGGGTGTAAATGTTTTGCACTCTGGATGTTTTAAAGTCTCACCCCTTCTGTGTGTGTTCGTTCAGCATTGTGGCTGATATATAGATTGTATTCAACACATATAAAAAAATTTAAAAAATTTGCTCTGTGTTAGGGTCTTTCCCATTCATTTCCTATGGTCGGTCAATGATGTCAATTTTGACCGCTAACAGCCGAGGTGTCAAATGTATTTTTTATGACTACTTAGACTCATCGAATGAAGTCCAATTTTATTTTATTTTTTGTTCAGATTGCATATCTAAATAAAGCCACCAAGTTTTGAACCACTCAGATTGAGGAAACCATTTTTATTTAAAAATCAAAAATGAAACCGGCAGGGGCTACTTAAAGCACGGGCTTATACGGGCTGAAGCCCACGGCCTACAACTCCCATGTGTGTGTTTTGTCACTTATAAAAATACACTTTACAGTGGACAGGGGCGGGCCAAGTTTCCCCTATCCATGTTTGGGAGGAGCATATTTAAATGCTTTCAGCCTGTGTCCATATGTAGTGCTTGTTCAATGCAGGGATATGGGACTCCACATTAAAAAAAAAAAACTGTTTAAAACATTACAAATTCCCCTTATGCAGATTAGCGCCATATTAATTTTTTTACAAAATGAAATGAGGTTGTTTTTAGTCTCTTCAATGAGCTTTACTGTTGTTTAAATTGGTGTTGATTGTAAAACCGCCGAAACATTGAAAACATTTTTCCCAAAACAAATTCAGCAGACAAAAAACTCTGCTGAATGTGCATTAGGACATTTTATACAACTTTATACAGTGCGTGATACTGAAGAGACTGTCTATCCCCTTACAGCCTCGTTTTCATTCCCGTCAAAAATTTAATATGGCGCTACTCTGAATAAGGTCTATAAGGTAAGGTTTTTTTTTTTACATCAACAGTAGGAACGCTTGAAATATAAGCGCTTTTGGGAATAAGGTCTATTGCAGACTGCTTTAAATTACTAGTTACCATGGTATCTTGACAGCCGTGCTAGTTTTTCTCATTTAGGAATCACTGCCTTCAACATATTAAGTAATAAAAGATAAGCAAGCTATCTTCCAATTGGCTTGTGTAATATCCGAATGACTCATATTTTGAGTCGCTATCCCTTTAAGAAAATAGGGAACTAATGAGAAAACTTTCGTTTCCCTCTCTGTTTTCTTCATAAAGGCAGCGCGCAGTTATTTGTACGGTGAATGTTCCATTAATCACTTGAAACTCTTCAACCTTCAGTTCAAAACACTGAAAGTACTTTTCAAGTGTTTGTCTCTAGTGCGAAGTGCATCGTTTCCAGTCGGTTCGGTAAGTTATATTTGCTCTTAGTTAATGTTTAAAGTTTATAGACTATCATCCGCGATATGTTTTATTATACATACATATTCCATTGCCTGTTAATGTATTAAACTAACGCTGTTCTGACATCAGATAAATTCGTTTGTACACCTGTTGTGCACGTCTGAGAAATTGCCCTTTTCATTAACTCAAAGAGCAAACTTAGAATAATATACTAAAAATAACATTGTAGGTAACATTACAGCAACGTAACCATTTGCTCATTTTTATATATTTTTTTCGCTCTACTTTGATGTCAGATATGTAAAAAAAAAAAAAAGAGAGAGAGAGAGAGATTATTTATACGTTTCTGAAGGATTAATCCTCTGCATTACTCTTGTGGTTAGTTAGCAAAGCGGCCAGAAGATGGCAGCAGTGATCACTGAAGATGACGTGGTCAGCGAGGCCGAAATGAATGGCGCGCCTCCTGCTGGCGGAAAAGACGAAGTGCATTTACCCGGTCCTGAAGGCAACATACAGGGACAGGTACTGTAGCTTATAATAGACTTGTCGTGTAGTTATAAGCAAAAACAAATGATTTACAGAGTTAATCAGGTGACTTAATTTATTTTGTTTATTAAACTGTTAGTATAATTGTTAGGAAATTGTTTTTCTTTTTGAAATGACAAACTTTGTTAGTAAAATTAAAATATTTAATATTCAGTGGGTTGCAAAAGTCTGACTGCACTAGTGAAAAAATTCTATTTTGCATCCTTTTAAATGTTTTTAAAAAAAATGACAAATTATATTATCATTCAATTTAAAAAGTTTCATTGAAAAACCTTACTTTCCATTGTTTTGTCAGGTGGAGGAGTTTCTCGGCCCACATCCTGACTACGATGAAGAGGAGGAGGAGCGCAAGTACTACAGACGAAAGAGGCTGGGCGTAGTGAAGAATGTGGTGGGGGCCAGTTGCGGAGGAATGATTATCTACAGTGTTTACATGGGTCAGCTGCACTGTTACGCACTACACATCACAGACACATAATATGATTCAGTCCTGAAGCCACATCATACTTTTCAAAGTCTGCTTACTGCTTTCTAAAAAGATCCCACCGTAAGTGCGACATCAACTATGACGTCACTCTTCAAATTGTCGTATCAGTGTGATGTCAATGTCTACTGTCTGATCATGTACAGTGCCAATAAATATGACATGCTTTTTGGATGTCATACTTGACTTGCTATCCACTATTCTGGTCATTTGTAGCAAGTTAATTGGCATGCTTTCACACACAAAGATGTCTCATCATGTCTGAGACTGAAGACAAGGAACAGCTGACAATTCTGGGACATCTTGTAACGTGCAAAAAACAAAAGAAGGTTTGGAAGTGTTGTGGTCAGGGTGTTGTGGCCCCCCACCAAAAATGCTGTAGCTTAGTAGCAACAGCTTTTTTTAAGTAAATATTTTGATTAAGTCTCAAAAAACAAACTAAAGTTTGCACATCTGTTCTTATCTTCAGTGGCGTGTTCTGATCTATGCATGCACGCATTGGGGACGTCTTCGACGTGTTTAGTTTTAGACGTTGCAAAGCGGTTTGCAAGAATTTGATCTTATACAGTATGTTAATGCTTCAAACAAACAAACTCGGGTGCGATTAGCTTCTAATATACACTGGCGGCCAAAAGTTTGGAATAATGTACAGATTTTGCTGTTTTGGAAAGAAATTGGTACTTTAATTCACAAAAGTGGCATTCAGCTGATCACAAAGTATAGTCGGGACATTACTGATGTGAAAAACTGCACCATCACTATTTGAAAAAATCATTTTTGATAAAATCTAGACAGGCCCCATTTCCAGCAGCCATCACTCCAACACCTTATCCTTGAGTAATCATGCTAAATTGCTAATTTGTTACTAGAAAATCACTTGCCATTATATCAAACACAGCTGAAAGCTATTTGGTTTGTTAAATGAAGCTTAACATTGTCTTTGTGTTTGTTTTTGAGTTGCCACAGTATGCAGTAGACTGGCATGTGTTAAGGTCAATATTAGGTCAAAAATGGCAAAAAAGAAACGGCTTTCTCTAAAAACTCATCAGTCAATCATTGTTTTGAGGAATGAAGGCTATACAATGCTTGAAATTGCCAAATAACTGAAGATTTTATACAAAGGTGTACACTACAGTCTTCAAAGACGAGCCACTTTTGAAACAGAAAATCAAAAAGAATAGGTTAGCATGGGCAAAGAAACAGACATTGGACAACAGATAATTGGAAAAGAGTGTTATGGATCTTAACCCCATTAACTCCACTTTTGTGGGATCAGCTAGACCAGGGGTGTCAGACTCAGTTCCTGGAGGGCCGCATCCTTGCAGAGTTTAGTTCTAGCCCTGCTCCAAAATGCCTCCTTGTAATCTTCAAGCACTCCTGAAGACCTTGATTAGCTGCTTCAGGTGTGTTTAATTAGGGTTGGAGCTAAACTCTGCTGGACTGTGGCCCTCCAGGAACCAAGTTTGACACCCCTGAGCTAGACTGTAAGGTGCGTGAAAAGTGCCCGACAAGACAGCCACATCTATAGCAAGTGATACAGGAAGTGTGGGGTGAAATGTCACCTGAGTATCTGGACAAACTGACAGCTAGAATGTCAAGGATCTGCAAAGCGGTCATTGCTGCACATGGAGGATGAGAACTCTTTGAAGTAGTGTAAGAAGTTCTGAATTTTTTTTTCAAATTGTAATAGTAATTTTTCATGTTATTAATGTTCTGACTATACATTGTGATCAGCTGAATGCCACTTTGGTTAATAAAAGTACCAATTTCTTTCCATAAGAGCAAAATCTGTATATTATTCCAAACGTTAGGCCACCAGTGTACATTATGAACGCAAGTTTTTAAATGTGAAAATATTTGTGATGCACTATTATGAATTTTTTTTCTGATACCGATTTAATAAAAAATTAAAGGCCGATAACGATACCATTATTTTGCCACTTACTGTATGTTATTTTCTCATCAGATCACTGTTTTACTAAAGAATGATCCTTTAAAAATATGGCCGATACGATTTAAAAAAAAATTATAGGCTGATACCGATTTTAATAAAAACTGTTGCCCAATACCGATAACGTTACTGATATTTTGCCACTTACTGTACCTTATTTCCTCATCAGATCACTGATTTACTAAGGAATTATGCTTTAAAAATGAAATGAAGTAGAGTCACATGGGGTAACCTCCTCGTGGTCGCTATAATGTGGTTTGTTCTCGGTGGGGCACATGGTGAATTGAGTGTGGTTGCTGCGGTGGATGGCATGAAGCCTCCACACGCACTATGTCTCCGTGGCAACGCGCTCAACAAGCCATGTGATAAGATGCATGGGTTGACTGTCTCAGACGCGGAGGCAACTGGGATTCGTTCTCCACCACCCAGACTGAGGCAAATCTCTATGCAACCACGAGGACTTAGAGCGCATTGGGAATTGGGCATTCCAAATTGGGAGAAAACGGGGAAAAATCCCCCCCAAAAAAAAAGAAAAACACAAACTTTTAAGGTTAAGTATTTGCGCATAGCCATATTTCATTTTCAATCTTAATTTAATCATGCAAAATTAATGAATATCATACCGTTATCTCAGAAGTCAAAGTCTGCTGGTTTCAAAGCATTTTGAATGGTTTCCCTCATCACTGACCCTCAACACTGGAGCCCCGCAGGGCTGTGTTCTCAGCCCACTACTGTATTCCCTGTACACACATGACTGTGTGGCAACACATAACTCCAATGCCATCATTAAATTTGCTGATGACATGACGGTGGTAGGTCTGATCACTGACAATGATGAAACAGCCTACAGAGAGGAGGTGCACACTCTGACACACTGGTGTCAGGAGCACAACCTCTCCCTCAACGTCAGTAAGACAAAGGAGCTTGTGGTGGACTACAGAAGAAAAGACAGAGAACACAGTCCAATCACCATCAATGGAGCACCAGTGGAGAGAGTCAGCAGCTTCAAGTTCCTGGGTGTCCACATCACTGAGGAACTCACATGGTCTGTCCACACTGAAGTCGTTGTGAAGAAGGCTCATCAGCGCCTCTTCTTCCTGAGACGGCTGAGGAAGTTTGGAATGAACCGCCACATCCTCACACGGTTCTACACCTGCACTGTGGAGAGCATCCTGACTGGTTGTATCTCCGCCTGGTACGGCAATAGCACCGCCCACAACCGCAAAGCACTGCAAAGGGTGGTGCGAACTGCCAGACACATCATCGGAGGTGAGCTTCCCTCCCTCCAGGAAATATATACAAGGCGGTGTGTGAAAAAAGCTCAGAGGATCATCAGAGACTCCAGCCACCCGAGCCATGGGCTGTTCTCACTGCTACCATCAGGTAGGCGGTATGGCAGCATCAGGACCCGCACTAGCCGAATCCATGATAGCTTCTTCCCCCAAGCAATCAGACTTCTGAACTCTTGATCTCCCACGATCAAAATACATCAGCCCTGCACTTTATTACTCTTTTATCTCACACCGGACTGTCATAGATTATATTACTGTTATTATATTATGTCTCTCATAACAACTGACTATCAACCGACAGCCTGAATGTCAATACAGTACAATACTGTACATTCTATATATATATATATATACTTTTTTAATATATATTTTAATTTTTAATTTTTATTGAATAATGTGTATCTATATAGTAAAAAACAAAAAAACAAAAAACAAAAACAGCGTATTGTATACTGTACAGTGTATGTTATTATTTGTATATTGTTGAGTGTAATTATGTGTATAACAGATGCTTAAATTGTGTTGTGTTAATTTGATGTTATTGTAAATTGGTATATGTCTCTACTGTCACGACTGCTATGTTGATCGGAACTGCACCCAAGAATTTCACACACCATTGCACTTGTGTATATGGCTGTGTGACAATAAAGTGATTTGATTTGATTTGATTTGATCGTGTAGCCTATAGATAAGGGCCGTTTTCACAACTGTCATGTTTGTTTATGATGGTTTTTCTGCATTAACTTGAGAATAAGACAAAATTTAATATTACATGTTCTTAGTATTACCAACCCTTCTACATATTGTGGCTATTATTATTTCTGGATTTGAATTCACAGAGTTTTTACAAAATGTATTACTAATTAATTATAAATCAACCATTGTTTTTTCACATCTGCATTTTCATGCTTATTACGATATGCCAATGGTTTTAATTTGGTCAATAATTGGCGATAAATATCGGCAGCCGATACATTGGTGCATTCCTAGAATATATATTAAGATTACAGCTGTCATAATTTAGTGCTTTGTGTGCTCTGTAGGTCTGTTGCAGATGCAGTTAATTCTGCACTATGATGAGACGTACCGTGAGGTGAAATATGGCACCTTAGGGCTGGAGGATATCGACAACAAAATGCTGATGGGCATCAACGTTACGCCGATTGTTGGCCTTCTCTACACGCCTGTGCTGATCAGGTAATACCATGAGTGTTTATTTCTTTCCTTTCACTTTTATTTTGCTCATAACAACATTCATTATTCCCTATTGTTTGGATGTTTGTCAACTGCTGCACTTCTTCTCTTACTGTCTACCATATATAATGCTTGAAACAACTGCTGAGCGGTTATGTCACCAAAGGCCATCTCACACCCATGGTGTTAACTTAAGAATGACTTGCGATAATTACAAAGTTCAGTGGTTTAGAAAGTTCCTGTATCAGGAATCGCCCCCAACTCACTCATGATTTTCCAATTTAAGTTTATTTCTCAATTTATTCCACAGATTTCTGGGCACCAAATGGATGATGTTCCTGGCTTCTGGAATCTATGCGCTCTTTGTTTCAACCAATTACTGGGAGCGATACTACACTTTGGTACCATCAGCTGTGGCCATTGGTGTCGTCATAGTTCCGCTGTGGGCATCACTGGGAAACTACATCACCAGGTGAGGAAGCTTAAATGCACAGATTAGTAAAGAAATAGGATATACAAAAATATACAAATACATCATTGAAAATTACATGTTGTTCAGTAGTTGATTTTTAAATTATTAAAGAACATTAGGTATTATATTCTTGCAGTACAATACAAACTATAAATGCTGCTGCAAAGATGAGTCACATTGCCAATTAGCAGAATAGGTCAGCTGTAAAAGAGGTCTGACAATCAACACCATAATATACATGTATATGAGTTTTTTTAAACCAGCAGAGTTCCAAGAGAGAGAAATTGCAATTACAGTTGACAAAATGACTAGTTACAGTCTCAAAAGCACAAGTAAGAATGGGTTGAAGATGTCAAACCAATCAGTAATATTTTGCATCATACAGTATGCTATTGTTTTACAGCAAAACTGTTTATCAATTTATAACTGTCATGGAGTTAAATTAAAGCAGTCAAATTTCCAGCTATTATTACCTAAAAAAACCCGTAAACCTAGTTATTAGTTGTTGTTGTTGTTGTTGTTGTAAGGAAAAAGCAACATTAAATGAGACAAAAATAGTATTTCTGGCTCAAATACATGCAAAAATAACATTTAAATATAATTTTTTTAAACATATGTATTTTTAATTCATACAAATATTCATATATATTAATCGTTAATTTTTTTTTTAATTGACAATTTTTGTAATTTAATTGTTTGTATTTTTTGGTGGTGGGCTTGTGAAAATGTTGGCAGGGCAGCAGAAAAAAATCCCTAATGTTGAGCCCTGCAAACTGTTCAAATGTAACCCATACAAGACTTTTAACCTATTTATCTGTCTATCAACCAACTAACAATGCCCTAGCAATCACACAGACAGTGTTGGGTGTAATCCAGTTACAAAGCAATTAGTTACTGTAATCTAATGACTTTTTAGTAAAAGTAGTGTAATGCATTACAACTTAAATTCTTGTAATCAGATTACAGTTACTGACTTTCAATTTATTTAATTACTTTTAAGTACATTAAGTACAAATATATAATTTATGTAGAATACATGAATTAAGACTCTGTAACGAGTCATTGTGAAAGAGAAATGTGAGGTTTTGAGTGTATGACTTTTAACAATGAACAAGAAAGAAATATAGACATTATTTTGCATTTGTTGAGCAAAGTGTTTTAGAAAGTAACTTAAAGGTTAAGTAATTAGTAATGTGATTACTTTGCAATGAAGTAATAAGTAATCTGATTACAGTTTTAGAGGAAATGATTAGTAATTTGTAGTGGATTACTATTTTTAAGTAACTTACCCAACACTGCACACAGAACACCCTTTTTTAACCTTTCAGACAAGGCTTTGTGAAGCTAACAACAGTTTGTCTTAAAAGACTAGTTCACCCCAAAATTTTAATTCAGTCATTGTTTACTCACCCCTGTGTTGTTATTATCCTTTTTCTTAACACAAAGGGAGAAATTGTGAAAGATGTTGTGCTCAGTGATGCCATGCAGTGGCAGTTTATGGTGACCACCTCTTCAAGCTTCAAAAGGACACAAAAGTATAATTCAGAAGTCTAATAAATTATTGAATGCGACTCATGTCTTGTTCTGAAGAAATATGTCAAGGTTTGGAAATCTAATGTATTATTTAGTGAAAATCTTCAAAGACCGTTATTCTTCAGATAGCCTGCATGCAAGCTTTACGCTGCGTTTCCACTTGCTCTGAAGAAATCCGCTCATTGTTGCTCACAACGCTAGGCAACAGCTTGCTCCGAGCCACTGTCAATCCCACAATCTACCTCGAGAGCATGGTGCACAGCTTCTATAGGAATGCATTGAAAAAGCTCGCTCACAATGCAGCAGTGATAACAGTTTGGTTAGAGCTCCTTGCACGTGAATAGAGCGCAGCAACTGCTTGCGAGGTGGGGCGTTCAAGCGAAAACCCATTTTGTTTCACTTCAACAGGACCACCAGCGATATTAACAACAGAAAACACAACATGGCTACACACAAACCAGAGAACAGAACTTGCAAAACATGTCTGAAGAGTTTGTAGTCTAAAAACAGATGTATTTCTATGACCAGTCTTACTTGTTTGAACCACAGTCCTCAGTCAAACAGAGAGATGGGGCTGAAGGTAGCTAAAATCACACCGTGTCCTAACCAGATGCCAAACGGCATGCAATAAAAGTTATCTTTTCCATGTTAATCAGAGTTTTTGTTCTAAGAAGCTGCGACAAGTGACAGGACATTCTGTCGATCACTTGGTTTCCATATTTGGCTGTGAACTGGCACGGTCATAAACAATTCTGTTTCTGACAATATATTGAAGCCAGCATCTCACTTGCCTATTAAAACGATTTGTTTTTGGCAGAGAATGTTACACCTACTGACTATTTTCGTGGATGTCTCTTTAGGTGCATTTCTGTCACACACACATATATATATATATATATACACACACACACACACAGGTTCAATGGAGAAGAGGTGACAGACATTCCAGCTCCCTCCGCCTTTCTCTCCAGTTCTGGAAATTGAAACGCGTCTATTTTTGACTACAAACTCTTCAGACATGTTTTGTAAGTTCTGTTCTCTGGTTTGTGTGCAGCCATGTTGTGTTTTCTGTTGTTAATATCGCTGGTGGACCTGTTGAGGCGAAACAAAACTGCACCGCTGTGCTCTCATGCAATGAGCTCTAAAGCTTGCATGCAGTCTGTCTCATGAACATGCACTGGAGATCAATGGTCACTGATGATTTTCACTAAATAATACATTAGATTTCGGTTTGTTTCTCACCAAACCTTTTCGTATTTCTTCAGAACAAGACATGAGTCGCTACCAATAATTTATTAGACTTCTGAATTATATTTTTATGTCCTTTTGAAGCTTGAAGAGGTGGTCATCATAAACTGCCATTGTATGACAACACAGGGGTGTGTAAACAATGACTGAATTTTCATTTTTGGGTGAACTATCCCTTTAACGTTTATCTTAACTTTTCTAATTATTTTTGCAATTCCATTTGGTGCCACTAATGGCGAAACAATTACATACTACGCCTTTAATTATAGGCTCAATAGACACTGCTCCCACATCTTTATTTTTGTGTTTTAGAATGGCCCAGCAGTACTATGAGTATGTGAACTATAAGGAGGAACATGTCCAGGAGCAAAAGAAGCCCCCCAAAGGAGCCTTCCATACTTACATCATTGTTTTCCAGTCTGTCTTCTACATCATCTTCCATGTGAGTTAAAACCAACAGTCTCTCAAATGTGTGAAATGCCAGAAGCAGCTATAATTCAAAACTAGTTAACCTTTGATTGGTATTTACCATGTATTTACAGCTGCATGTACAGTTGAAGTCTACATACAATTAGGTTGAAGTCATTAAAACAAATTTTTTAACCACTCCACAGATTTAATATTAGCAAACTATAGTTTAGTTTATCTACTTTGTGCATGACACGAATAATTTTTCCAACAATTTTTTTACAGACAGATTGTTTCACTTTTAATTGACTATATCACAATTCCAGTGGGTCAGAAGTCTACATACACTAAGTTAACTGTGCCTTTAAGCAGCTTGGAAAATTCCAGAAAATTATGTCAAGTCTTTAGACAATTAGCAAATTAGCTTCTGATATGTGGTGTACTAAATTGGAGGTGTACCTGTGGATGTATTTTAAGGCCAACCTTCAAACTCAGTGCCTCTTTGCTTGACATCATGGGAAAATCAAAAGAAATAAGCCAAGCGGCTTGGGTAGCTCAGTGAGTATTGATGCTGACTACCACCCCTGGAGTAGTGAGTTCGAATCCAGGGTGTGCTAAGTGACTCCAGCCAGATCTCCTAAGCAACCTGGTAGCCAGGGAGGGTAGAGTCACATTGGGTAACCTCCTCGTGGTCGCTATAATGTGAGTTTCTCGCTTTCGGTGGGGTGCGTGGTGAGTTGTGCATGGATGCCACAAAGAATAGCGTGGGCCTCCACACGCACTACATCTCCGTGGTAACGCGCTCAACAGTCCACGTGATAAGATGCGTGGATTGATGGTCTCAGATGCGGAGGCAACTGAGATTCGTCCTCTGCCACCTGGATTGAGGCAAGTCACTATGCCACCACGAGGACTTAGAGCGCATTTGGAATTGGGCATTCCAAATTGGGGAGAAAATGGGCGAAAAATCTGGTTCATCATTGGGAGCAATTTCCAAATGCCTGTAGGTAACACGTTCATCTGTACAAACAATAGTATGCAAGTATAAACACCATGGGACCATGCAGCCATCATATCGCTCAGGAAGGAGACGGATTCTGTCCCCTAGAGATGAGCGTAGTTTGGTGCCAGAACAACGGCAAAGGACCTTGTGAAGATGCTGGAGGAAACAGGTAGACAAGTATCAATATCCACAGTAAAACGATTCCTATATCAACATTACCTGAAATGCTGCTCGGCAAGGAAGAATCCACTGCTCCAAAACTGCCATAAAAAAAGCCAGACTACAGTTTGCAAGTGCACATGGGGACAAACATCTTACTTTTTGGAGAAATGCCCTCTGGTCTGATGAAACAAAAATTTTACCGTTTGGCCATAATGACCATCGTTATGTTTGGAGGAAAAAGGGTGAGGCTTGCAAGCCGAAGAACACCATCCCAACCATGAAGCATGGGGGTGGCAGTATCATGTTCTCGGGGTGCTTTGCTGCAGGAGGGACTGATGCACTTCACAAAATAGATGGCATCATGAAGAAGGAAAATGATGTGGATATATTGAAGCAACATCTCGACATCAGCCAGGAAGTTAAAGCTTGGTCGCAAATGGGTCTTCCAAATGAACAATGATCCCAATCACACCTCCAAAGTTGCGGCAAAATGGCTTAAGGACAACAAAGTCAAGGTATTGGAGTGGCCATCACAAAGCCCTGACCTCAATCCGATAGAAAGTTTGCAGGCAGAACTGAAAAAGCATGTACTAGCAAGGAGGCCTACAAACCGGACTCAGTTACACCAGTTCTGTCTGGATGAATGGGCCAGAATTCCAGCAACTTATTGTGAGAAGCTTGTGGAAGGCTACCCAAAACGTTTGACCAAGTTAAACAATATAAAGGCAATGCTGCCAAATACTAAGTGTATGTAAACTTCTGACCCACTGGGAATGTGATGAAAGAAATAAAAGCTGAAATAAATCATTCTCACTACTATTATTCTGAAATTTCACATTCTTAAAGTAGTGATCCTAACTGACCTAAGACCGGGAATGTTTTCTATGATTAAATGTCAGAAATTGTGAAAAAACTGAGTTTAAATGTATTTGGCTAAGTTTATGAAACTTCTGACTTCAACTGTATGTGTCAGATGCAGGCTGTGTATGTGGGTTTGTACATTTACAAGAAGTTATTTATATAGTTTTCACTCTCTTTGCAGCTGAGTTTTGTGTTTGCCGAGTTTCCCATGGTGATGTTCCTTAACAACTATCTGAATGATTTCCAACACACTCTCTACAAAGTCTCACAGTGTGGTAAAGTCCTCGCTCTCGGTCTTGTCCAATTTTTATCTTCTTACTCTGATATTTCATTGGCTTGTGTAGTTTGCTGATTGAGCATGGGCAGGTGCTCAGTATGATATTTGCATAGCATTAGTTATCATATCCCTTTTTAGAGGTTTTGATGTCTTTGGTGCACGTAGAAAACCAAGAAAAGTCTGAAAAATATGTTTATAAAGTTGTATAAAGTAGACTTTTAAAACCGAAGTGAATTAGGCTCTTTGTAGAAGTTGCTTTTACTGAAGAGACTTTTAAAAGGAAAGGGAAATATATTCGCATAACTGTTGTGTTGAAATTATTTAAAAACTCTTGTGAACTACCACGTCAAACATATAGGATCTAAACAGGCTGTCTATATAGAGATAACAACAAAAACTGTGAGGCTGTGGAAAAACAATATAACACCTCAACAGCTGCTGCTTCAACCTCGCCTCTTCAAGACTTGCTTGGAGAAAGAGTAATTCAATGACAAAAAATAATCAAACTTCAAAGTATATGAAAGTTACTGCATTAGATAACAAATAATAAAATATTAAACTATGTGGTATTTATTTTTAAAGAAAGATAGCTTGCATAATCTCATAAGGTTCATAATCACAAGATAGCTTGCAAAATAAAATCTAATCTGGAGAAGAATATTTACAGTCAGCTGGCTCTAATGGAAATAATTCTGTCACTTTGGAATTAGAAAACATCACACTTCAGACTTCCTGCAAAACAGAGCATCAGCACATCTGCTCTTCATGGTTATGCTGTGTCTGGCTCTTCCTGGCTCTCAGCAGAGATGACGACAACGTTTTTTTTAACCCAGTATTTAAAATTGCAAAATAGTCGATAAAGTCAAATCAACAGCAGCACTGCTTAATGTGGAAGGTCATCTGCTTGCCATATTTGATGGTGGAATAACTTTTGTGAAAGAAGTACAGAAGCAAGTTTGATGTCCATAGTTTGATGCCATGGCCATCTGTCAGTTTTTCTGTGTGCGGTATTGTCACGTTCACAGTCAAGTGCTCGATCCTTTCAAAGTATACTCTTTTGTACGCGAGCCTGTATGAGCCATTTGATGCATGTTCACTACAACTGATAGATGAACATTTCTTGCGTGAACGAGCCTTTTATTCTTTGCTTTTCAGTTAACGAAAGTTATTTTCACTCTGCTAAGAAGTGGACGCCTCTGTGTTTATCGTGCAGATTATTTATGTAATAACGGCCATGAGTGAAAGCATAATCAGTTTTCCTAAAATCAAGTAGGTTTGGCGACCCCTAAAAGCTACAGTACTTCATTTTTCTGTATGCTGTTACGTCTTGCGTAAAGTCGAGATTTCTAGCCTTTCAAAGTATACTCTTTTGGCCGAGAGCACATACTAATATGTGTAACGCATGTGCACTACAACTGTTTTGTGATCGTGCTCGTTTAGTACAGTGAACAGCAGGCATTCATGCAGACGACGTGCACTGACGACGAGTGTCTGCGCATCTAGAAAAGCTGGGCTGCACTCGGACAGTCCACGCATACTGCGCTGATGACGAAATTTGCGTCGCACGCAATGTAAGATGTAGCAACACGCCATATGATGCAAGTATACTATGGCTTTAAGAGAGCTCTGGCGCCCACCGGTGGCGGGTTGGAAATTCTGCCTTAAATTCAGATTAGGGGTCGAACAATATTGTTTTTTTATTGACCAATTTTATTAACTTTTACATTTGGTTCCCTCTAAACAATATCTTGAATATTTGGTTTCACAAACTCAAACTGTGCTTCAAAACAGTTGCAGTCTTGTTAAAAAAATGAAAGGTCATTTTCTCTCCCCTCTCCTCCTCTCACAGGCGCTGATGGGAAAGGTGTGATAGAGAATTTTAATAAAACTGTTTTGTTCAAGTTGCCACGCTCTCTGCTGCTAATCGAAGTGGAGAGTGTGCTCATGGGTGCAGCTTTCCTCGCCATGATCATCGTAAGAGCATCATCTTTATCATCATCTATTCTCTGTTTTCATTTCTGATTCCCAAAAATGAGGACTATATCAGTGACAGCAGCAACGTGCTTGTAGCTAACAAGCATTAGACCCTGTTAATCAACTGACTTTGCATTCATTTACACATTTCATAGAGCCAAAATCAGATTTCAGACAATTTTTTTGTTTATCAGTCATAATCTACTGGTGATTTAGGAAAGATGAGCATTCCCAGCCTTAAAGGGATAGTTCACCCAAATCAAAATTATGTCATTTACACACCCTTGTGTTGTTCCAACCCTATTACTTTCTTCCAAGGAGCAAAAAAGGAGATGTTCAAAAGGCAGAATGTTTGCCTCAGTCACCATTCACTTACATTGAATGGAAAAACCATTCTGCATAACATCTCCGTTTGTGTTCCATGGAACAAAGAAAGTCATATGGGTGCATAAATGGTGGATTTTCATTTTGTTTGCTTGCTGTCAATGTTCCCCTTATAGTTCCTTCTGCTGTGTGGAGCTGCATATCGGCCCACAGAGGAAATTGACCTCCGTAGCATCGGCTGGGGCAACATCTTCCAGCTGCCCTTCAAGCACTTACGAGACTACCGTATTCGTCTGCTCTGTCCATTCTTCATCTACTCAGGCTTTGAGATGCTCTTTGCTGTCGAGGGATTCATGCTGGTGAGAGAAAATAGAAACTGGCTGTGTGTTATGCAGTAAGGTTGATGCATAACATGTTCATGTATTCTCTTTTCTTTTTTTTTTTTTTTTTTTTTTACCTTAAAGGGATAGTTCACACAAAAATGAAAATTCTCTCATCATTTACTCACCCTAATGCCATCCCAGATGTGTATGACTGTCCTTTTTCTGCTGAACACAAACGAAGAATTTTAAAAGAACATTTTGGCTCTGTAGGTCCTGTAGCTCCAAAAAGCACATAAAGGCAGCATGAAAGTAATCCATATGAATCCAGGGGTTTTATATATGTCTTCTGAAGCAATGGAATCACTTTGTGTGAGATACAGATTAATATTTTAATCCTTTTTTACTATAAATCTCCTTTACAGTAAAAAAAAAGGACTTAAATATTGATCTGTTTCTCACCCACACCTATCACATCACTTCTGAAGATATGGATTTAACCACTGGAGTCATATGTATTACTTTTATGCTACCTTTTATGTGCTTTTTATAGCTTCAAAGTTCTGGTCACCATTCAGTTGCATTGTTTATACAGAACTGAGATATTCTTCTAAAAATCTTTGTTTGTTTACTGAAGAAGAAAGTCATATACATCTGGGATGGCATGAGGGTGAGTAAAGGTTTAAGGTTAAAATATATATGAGTTTTAAGAGAAAGTTTATATTTAAGGTGCTGTGATTGGTCACCATTTAAAAAAAAAAGAAAAAAAAAAAAAAAAGAATAGTTCACCAAAAACTGGAAATTCTCTTATCATTTATTCAGCCTCATGTCATTCTGAACCCATATGACTTTCTTTCTTCCATAGAACAAAAAAGGAGAAATTTTAGAGTATACCGATTGCTTTTCTATGCAACTACAATGAATGGGTACTGCAACTTTCAAGTTTCAGAAAGGATGCAAAAGCACCATAAAAGTGGTCCATGTGACTCTATATTGCAAGTCTTTTGAAGTCATATGATAGCTTTAGGTGAGGAACAGGTCGAAAAGCTATTCCTTTTAGTTGGTCACTATTTTTAATGATCCTGCAATGTGACCAATTCATTTTTAAAACAAATATTTGCATGTAGTCTCTCAAATAATGTGGTAATAAAAACTGCTTGCCCAATAATTATAAAAGAATTAGCAAAACGCTTTTTAAAATAGTTTAAGATGGACTATATTGCCGGGTCACGTGTCGCCATGCGAGATTCGGACGTGTAAACGGTTGGCTCTGCTCACTTTGCTAGTTTTAACACTATTAATGTCATAAACCAGTGAGATTCCATACACTCTGTTCCATAACTGTTCTAGGAGGACAATATGTCAAAGAATTCAAAATCCTCAGGCTGGAGACATTAAAAGACACTTACGCGCTCAACCTGACACCATCCCCCCCGGAGGCCCCGAGCCCGGGAGTCGATTTGGTCGGAGAAATTAGGGAATTTCAGCGAGAAATGTTGAACATGTCGGCAATGCTGACAAAGGTCGTTGCTGACTTTGAGGATCTAGCTGTAATACGTCGATCGATCACTGCCATGAAGATGAAATTCACTGAGGTAGTTACAAGAGTGGGGGATGTCAAGAAACGGAACGATTATCTGTAGTCATCGGAGAGGGAATTATCTGCTAATCTGCTAGCAACCAAGGTGGATTTGGAGCGTGTCTGGGAGAAGTTGGAGGACTTGGAATACCGTAGCCGGCAGAATAACATCCGTATTGTTGGAATTCCTGAGGCCGAAGAGGGTCAGGATATGGTGAAATTCCTGGATGGGCTCTTTCCGAGTCTGCTCGACATAACAGGCCATAAGCTGGAAATCGAGCGAGCTCACAGGGTTCCGCCTCGGCAGTCCGCTGAGGGAGACAGGCCCCGATCAATTGTGGCCAAATTTCTGAGATCATCCGATATAGATCTCGTGTTACGAGAGGAATAAAGGAAGGATTTCTTGGAAGAACCACAGCATTTTCTTGTTCCCAGACTTTGTGAATTCGACAACAGAGAAACGTTGATCGATTCAAGGAATGCAAGAAACTCTTACATCAACGGAAGGTCGCTTTTGCACTGATGTTCCCAGCCAAATTGAGAATAGATGCTAAGGATGGCCGTAAAATATTCACATGTCCTCAGCAAGTGATGTCCTTCATAAAGTCAATGGAGTAAGTTATTTTGTGCTACTCACATTGCAGCCGAGTGGACCGACTCACTGAACATTCACTTGACCGGCCGAGGAAGCTGAGCACCTTTTTTGTTTCTTTTTGTGCTGGTTCCGCCTAGCGGCTGGAGTTTGTTTTGTGAAGTAACACTCCTTTGGGACATTCATGTGGATGAATCTACACATTCTTTGTGTTTATTCCACCTATTGGCTGGAGTTTGTTTTAGAGATTATCTTTTGTTGAGTAATTCTGTCTCACAACATTTTTATAGAAACACCGGACTTAAGCAATGCGATGGCATAGTTTTCACGGGGGCTCTTGTTGGCGTACATGGACTGTTTGAGTTTAGAGGGATAGCGCGGGGTTAATGCGCACGTTTTTCTTTTCTGTTTGTTTAGTTCGGGGGGGAAGTTTGGGGTTTGATTGTTGCACTAATGTTGGAATGTGGTCTTTATAATTTTGTTTTTGACACAGTCTATTTTTTCTGTTATGTCAAAATGTCAAATGTTAATATGAGTGGATTGTCTCTCTCCACGTGGAATGTGAATGGGTTGTGGCACCCCATAAAAAGAAGGAAGGTTATTTCTCTTAAGTGTGAGAAATATGATATAGTGTTTCTTCAAGAAACGCATTTCTCCCCACAGGAAGCTGAACAATTTGGGAAGATATGGGGAGGACATGTTTTCTTTAGTGCTGGCTCAAGTAAGAGCAGGGGAGTCATTACACTGATAAGTAAGCATCTACAATTCAAATGTCTCAAACAGATTAAAGATAAATTAGGTAGTCATTATTGTTTTAGCAGAAATTCAAGGGCAAAGTCTTATTTTGGCTAATATTTATGCACCTAACGTTGATGATCAGGGCTTTTTTATAGATCTTGAAGGGATGTTGCAAGCCACTGGCACCCCTCATGGTATAATATTGGGAAGAGACTTTAATCTTTTGATGGACTCAGTCCTTGATCATAGTGAAGCAAAAGTGTGTAAGCCCCCTAGAGCAGGGGTTTCAAACTTGGTTCCTGGAGGGCCACAGTCTAGCAGAGTTTAACTCCAACCTTAATTAAACACACCTGAAGCAGCTAATCAAGGTCTTCAGGAGTGCTTGAAGATTACAAGGAGGCATTTTAAAGCAGGACTGGAACTAAACTCTGCAGGGCTGCGGCTCTCCAGGAACTGAGTTTGACACCCCTGCCCTAGAGCAACACTGATGCTTCACAGGATGTGTAAAAATCTTGGTCTTACAGATATTTGGAGACTATACATTTTTTTCATCAGTCCATCAGATTTATTCTAGAATATATATTTGGTTTTTTTTATATCTAAGTCCCTCATTTCATCTGTTTTTGACTGCTCAATTGGAAACATTTTAGTATCAGATCATGTCCTGGTAAGTTTAGAGGTGTTGCCACATATGGAGAAAAGGAAATCATATAGTTGCCGCTTTAATGGGGCAGTGGTAGCTCAGCAGTTAATGCTCTGGGTTACTGATCAGAAGGTCGGGTGTTCAAGCCCCAGCACCGCCAAGATGCCACTGTTGGGCCCTTGAGCAAGGCCCTTGACCCTATCTGCTCCAGGGGTGCCGTATCATGGCTGACCCTGCACTCTGACCCCAGCCTAGCTGGGATATGTGAAAAAAGAAGAATTTCACTGTATATGTGCAAATGTATAATGTGTGATAAATAAAGAAAATTATTATTATTATAAAATTATAATGTATCCCTTTTGCAAAATCCTGAATTCCAACAAATGTTAAAGGCTGTTTATATGGAGACCAACTGGTCCTCAGTATCCTCTGTGGGCACTTAAGGCGGTTCTTAGGGGTCGGATCATACAGTATACCTCATTCACCAACAAATCCAAAGCATGAGAACTTGTGGAGTTGGAAGAGAATATTAAAAGTGCCGAGGCAGATCTGAAGCACCGAATGTCATCTGATGGCCTCAGAGAATTGACACGATTGAAATACAGATATAATACTATTTTGTCGTGGAAGATGGAGTTTTGGCTATTCAGGGCAAGACAGTCACACTATTCTCTTGATTCTGAGTTAACCTTGGAGGAGCTGGGTGAGGTAATTAAGGCCTTACCTACAGGCAAGGCTCCGGGACCAGATGGCTTTGCCGCCTAGTTTTTTAGATCTTATGCTACAGGACTGGCTCCACTTTTGCTAGAAGTTTATACGGAATCATTAAAGAATGGAAAGCTTCCGCCAACCATGACGCAAATCTGGATCACTCTGATTCTTAAAAAGAACAAAGATCCAAGCGAGTGTAAGAGTTACTGTCCAATTTCCCTGATCCAGCTAGATATTGCCAAAAATTTTGGCTAACTGATTAAGTAAAGTTATGACATCTCTTATACATTTAGATCAGGTGGGGTTTATTCGGGGCCATAGCTCTTCAGATAACATTAGGCATTTCATCAATATCATGTGGTCAGTGGCGAATGATCAGGCTCCGGTCGCTGCCATCTCACTTGACGCCGAAAAGGCTTTTGATATGGTAGAATGGGATTATCTTTTTAAGATTTTGGAAATTTACGGGTTCGGGAATACTTTTATTGGTTGGATTAAGTTACTTTATAGACACCCGGTAGCGGCGGTACAAACGAATGGATTAATTTCAGATTATTTTACTCTGGATAGGGGCAACCGGCAGGGTTGCCCTCTTTCCCCATTATTGTTCTGTCTTGACCTGGAACCATTAGCAGCCGCGATAAGAAAGGAGGTTTTTCCAGGGGTGGTGGTGGGAGGTATGGCACATAAGCTTTTGCTTTATGCAGATGATATTTTATTATTCATCTCCGACCCTACTAGATCTATGTCTTGCCTTCACAGAATTATTAATTCCTTTTCTAAGTTCTCAGTATACAGAGTTAATTGGTCTAAATCCGAAACTTTGGCTCTGACAGCGAACTGCCCGGTAACGGCTTTACAGCTGGATGCCTTCCAGTGGCCCAAACAGGGCATTAAGTATTTGGGTATTTTATTCCCAGCAAATTTGTGTGATTTTGTTAGTTAATTTTGACCCTTTAATAAAATGTTTTTCGAGCGATGTGGGCAAGTGGGCTTCATTACATTATCTATGATTGGGAAGGTTAATGTTATTAAAATGAATTGTATTCCAAAATTCAACTAACTGCTACAATCTCTCCCTGTAGATGTCCCCCTCTCTTATTTCAAGCAATTTGATAGCATAACGAAGTCCTTCATTTGGAATGGTAAATGTCCCAGATTACATTTCAGTAAGTTGCATAGGCTGATTGACAAAGGTGGGCTAGGCCTACCCAAGATTTGGTTTTATTATTATGCATTCGGTCTCAGGCATTTGGCTCATTGGTCTTTTCCACCTGAGAGAGCCCCTCCCTGGTTTTGTATTGAACAGGAAGTTCTTGCCCCTATTTTGCCATTGCAAAGCCTTTCTATCAAACTAAACAGAGAACTTAAGTTACACCCCGTTATCTCGCATTTGCACTCAGTATGGACAAAAGTGTCCATTCTAAAAAAAACATCAAGTCTGCATCCAGAGATGCAAGGGTTCAAGATTTTACATAGATTCTGTTGGACCCCCTCAAGGTTGTATTGGCTTGGTCTTAAAGATACAGCCACCTGCTGGTGGTGCCAATCAGAAGATGGGGACACAACCCATGTTTTTTGTGGTGTGTTAAGATACAAGAATTTTGGTTGAAAGTTTTACACAGAGTTTTGTGTGTGATGTATTGGGCACTCAGATTTCATTGTGCCTCATACTCTGTATTTTAGGTGATGGGGCGGTCATTAATATAGGGAATAAACACATAAAAAATTGGGTCCTAACCAGTGTTATGATTGCCAGACAAGTTATTTTTAAGGGGATGGAAGTCTGCTGGAGCACCCCATTTCAGGAGTGGTGCTCGGAGATGGGGAAGGTGGCGGCTTTTGAAGAAGGGTCATCTAGAAGACTGGGGAATTTGGATTTGTTTGTTGAGAAATGGGGCAAATATTTGGCGTTCTTGGAGGGCTCTCTGGGTGGGGCAGTGGAGAGATGTAGTTATTAATGTGTGTGATTAATAACACACATTTTTGTGTGTATGTGCTCATGTGTGACCACAGGTGTGTTTGTTTGAGGGTCGGGTTGGGGATTGGGAGGGGGAGGGGTGGTAGTGCAGGATAAATTTTGATTCTGTGTATATATGTTTTGCTTTTCTTTGTTTGATGTGTGAATCAATAAAAAAATGTTAATCTAAAAAAAAACTAAAGATGGACTATATAGCATGTCACGCTGCAGGACATATATTAACTACCCAGTCACTCGGTTTTCACCACCGAGTATTTTATGGTTTCACAGCTCTATCTCATTTGCGTAGTTTACATTGTTGATGCTGTCTTGTTGCCTTTCTGCAATATTAACCACCTATGTAGAAGCAAGAAGCTGTGAGTAAATGAGGTTAATTAAGATGAATTAAGGTATTAAAGTGACAGCTCACAATCAGTCATTCTCTCAACCCATTTTCTCTTGCTCTGTTTTTAAAGGAATAGGTCACCCAAAAATGAAAATTCTGTCATCATTTAATCACCCTCATGAATTTATTTCTTCCATGGAACACAAAAGGAGTTATTAGGCAGAATTCTATGGACTGACAGCCTCAGTCTCCATTTACTATCCTTGTATGGTAAAAATGAATGGTAACTGAACATTTTACACAGAGGAAAGAAAGTCATTTAGTTTTGGAACAACATGAGGGTGATTTAAATGATTTCTATCCCTTTAATTCTCCCTTTCTCTTCCTCCCATCACCCTCTCTTTGTCTCAGTCATATGGAGTGTGTGCAGTAGGGATGGAGAAGCTCTGGTTATTGGTTATGGTGTATGGTTTGTCAGCCTCCATCTGTTCGGCTCTGTCCCTGACTCTCCTGCGATTGCCCAGGCCGGTTATTCTCCTCGCGGGAGCCTTCGTGCACTTTGTTCTGCTCATAGCCCTCATGTGCTGGTCGCCCACACCAAGAAAACCTGAATATCTGCCTTATCTGCTGGTACTTTCTGCCCTCTGGGGTCTGGGCACTGCACTCAATAAGACTGGACTGAGCAGTGAGTATAAAAGTTATTAACACATTTTAAGTGTACACATTAAGCAGTTAGCACAACCTATTTCACAGACACAGGAAGAAGCCCTCTAGAGCAGCAGTGACCGAAGAGTGGGGAAGCATAGATGTCACTTATGAATGGCAAAAATGTATACTTAGATTTACCAGTGGCAAGAGACATGATGATGAACGTTAAAATAATATGTAAATGCTCCAGCAATGAGATGTAACATTTGGATGATTCTTCAACTTTTAGCACTGTGGACTTTTAGAAAGTAGTCTCGTTTAAAAAACATTTTACACTATTTTTTAAAATTGGTCTATTAATTATGTCCAACAGTGTATGTACATGCACCACAGGAGATTTATGTTATTTTTTCTGAAAGTCATGAAAATTCCCACCACAGTGTCATTTCAACCACGTTTTAGATTTTGTATTGTGTTTAATAGAAGTTTAATAGAAGAAAAAGCAAAAATCTGGGTTGCAGTGAGGAAGTGAATGAGGCCAATCCGTAAACGTTATAATACTCGCTGTTTTATAAGTGTAAATATGTGTGTTAAAATGATTTTAGTATGATAAAATCACTCACTAATCTTTTCTGTGTAAAGTTATAGCCAATTTTACAACTTGAAGATGTAATATCAACAAACCCTAAAATGACTGTTAAAATTACGATTTAAATAACTTTACAGCTCAAATAATACATGAGTTTTAACAGCAGAATTCATGTAAGTGCTTTTATAAAATTATAAGCTTCACATTTCTGCCTTTTAAACCTCCAAAAATGTACCCCATTCACTTCCATTGTAAGTGTCTCACTGTAACCTCGATTTTTGCTTTTTTTTTTTTTTAAAAGAAGGGACGAGTTGAAATAATTTTTTGGTGGTAATCAACATTATGCCACAAATGCTGTCGATTGAGCTTAACTCGTATCGATCCCACAATATTCCTTTAAAGCAGATTCGATTTATTTATTTGTTTGGCATCTTAACATTAAAAATCAAAGCAAGAATACAAAAATAGAAAAGAGATATGCAGGAGAGGTTAGAAACACTTATGGGCTTATTTGAATACCTCATCTTTTCAATAACAAACATTTAACTCAATATGATGGTCCTAGCTCCTTGGAACAAAAACTGATCTCAAGAGCACATTACAAGGTACATGTACATATATAAAAGGCACCTTGTATGTATGTGCCTTGTAATGTGCTCTTGAGATCAATTTTTGTTCCAAGGAGCTAGGACCATCCTGAGCCAAGATATTGAGGTTTCCGTAAACAGCTGTATAACCAAAATTTGTCGTGTGCCATGACACAAAGATGGCCGTTGTAGTTACCCAGGTAAAATTAAAATGGTGGTTTTGCAGTACCAATACATATAGGTAATCAATTTCACAATTATTGGACCACCTGAGATGGACTGACCCTAATGGAAAATTGACAATGTGTAGTACGATACAAGGGAGGATGAAGGGCATTGGAATTTCTGTTGTTATATGAATGGATTTGTGCATTTAACTAAAAAAAATCCATTGAAAGATGTGGGCAACTGATATGGCTTGTAATAATATTTATGTATAAAAGTGCATGACTGAAGTATATTAATATTGTGTATGGTCAAGATATTGCTTTTTTTTTTTAAACAACAGAGCAGATGGTGCAAAGCTACCTGATAAATTAGGTAGCCTTATAAATTGATTTTGCGTATTGAGCAGTATCTGCAAACTGAAAGGATTGCAATCAAATCAGTGTTATGACATAAACAGTCTTGTTGGTGTGTGTTGCTTTGTGTAGCTCTGCTGGGGATGCTGTATGAGGATAAGGAGCGACTAGACTTTGTTTATACCATCTACCACTGGTGGCAGGCCATTGCCATCTTTATCGTCTACCTTTGGTCTGCATTGCCTATGAGGGTAAAGCCCTTATTTCTATAGAATTTGATTCTTTACATTGGACTTGTGCTTATATAAAGATGTACATTCACATATAGTTTTTTCTTAATAATGCAGAATCATACTGTAAAATGAAATGTAAAAAAAAACAAAATGTCATTATCATTTTCTCTCTGGTCCCCTTTCTAAGGCCAAACTCGGACTCCTGCTGTTGACTCTCATAGTAGCATCTTTCTGCTACGTGCAAATGGAGCGTCGCTTGATGCAGAAAATCCCGTTCAGGTTGCCACGGATTCCCCGTCCACGACATAAGGTAACTCAACTGTTCACCTGTCTCTCTGAATGCCTATGACTTCGTAAAAATAACAGCTTTGCAGGAAACAGTATAAGGAAGAAGAGACAGACTGCTCAAAGAAAAAAAAGGGTCGGAAATCACAATGCTCAATATGGCTTCTGTAGGAAAGGAAGTCCCGCCTCTTAATTAAAAGAGCCAATCGCTTTATTGGTAAAGGCATCGTCAGGTCTTTTTGGTCTAGAATGCACCTCTGTATACTTTCAGTCACATTGAAACATTAGATTCATTTATTGTGAAAAAATTAAACAAACACAGGCATTTGTAATGTATAATCACTCTCTTTACTAACATTTTGCAATAATATCCTACTCCTCAAAGGTGAAAGGATACCGATACCTCGAAGAAGAAAACTCGGATGAATCAGACACTGATCTGAGTGATGCTGATGATGAGAAAGAGGAGGATGAGAGAATGTTGGTTGAGGAGGACAGGAATACAGATGCCGACTCCCAGGGTTCACCGGGACCAGAGAGGAACGGGGTTAGAGATCGCAGGAGGAGACAAGACAACGCTGCCTACGAGCAGGCAGGAGAGAGAGAGGACTATATCCAGCACATGAGAGAGTGAAAAAGGAGAGGTGAAAAGGTATAAGGAGAGTGGAAACAGTTGGAGAAGTTGTAAAATACTGAATTGCCAGACTGAAGGAGAAGTGATGGCATGAAAAAAATACTCATACTTTAAAGACATTATTAAAAATACAGAAAGGGAAAGTGTGGGCCTCGTATGAAAACTGAAGGTCAGAAAATAATCCACGGTGGAAAAAAGCAGAAGTGACACAAGCATTTCATAGAAATGGGAAGTGAAAAGAGGAAGTTGCTTATACCTTGTAAGGTTAGTTGGTTTGTTGCCATAGAAATAGAATACTCTCTATTTTGAACTTCGTAAAGGTGGTGTGCTCATATTTTGCATTTCATTTCAATTCCTTTTTGTACACTTTTCTTTTCTTTCCAACCTTACAGCTTATTTAACAACTTTAAAATTGTTTCTTTCTCCACAAGAAGAGTTAAAAACATTTTTTTTTGTGTATGATGGCCTACAAACCAATGTTACGTTTTGTATAAACATGACAAGATGTGATTCAAAAGTTTGCTTTTCTAATGTTTAGAATGCTTTTTTGAAATATAGTAATATACAGTAGTTTGTGATCCGTTTTCCAGAATTTTTCCTACATTTTGAAGAATGTTGATGCTTTTTTTTCCCCCTTCTAATGAAAGCGAATGGGGACCGTATATTCTGCCCAACATCTTTTGTGTTTCATGGAATAAAAATAAAGGTGTGTAACAACATGAGAGTGAGTAATAATCACAGAAATTTCATTTTTGGGTGAATTATCCCTTTAAAAGTAGTTATTCTGGCACAACTTCACTATCAAACAAGGTGCATACCACTAGTAAAGAAGGTAAAACAGCAATACTTGAACTTTGTGAACGTTTTGGCATGTAGGCCTTCAGGGTTATGAAAGAAAAATAAATGACAAACAAATGTAAAGTTCAAAATTAAAATAAACTAATTAGGTAGTTGGGCTATGGGAATTCCATTTTTTAAACTTTAAATTCCTTTTTTCTTGAAATGCCATGTTAGAATCACATGACTAGCTGAATACTACCAAAAATAGATATCTATACATAGATAACTTATTAGCAGCTGTTTCTATGAACTGCAATATGTCGGCTCATCCGCCATATTGGATAGGTTAAGAGCAGTCCAACAACACATGAATGTAAATTGACAGATACGGTCTGCAAAAGTCTGTTGTCTTTTCCAGCCAATTTTCAGATTATCTTATTTTCATAGACGTTGGGCAATATTTTAGATGACATAAAAATCCTGAATTTACTTCTAAAACAGTCCCCCACCCAATCAGTCAATTCATTATGAACTGTTTCCACAAAAAAACAGTTTATGCAGCGGTCTGAGGCTTCATCTCCATTCACTTACATTCAAACAGCTCTCCTTGTTGACTGTTCCATGATGGCGCCACGGTTGACGTATCCGAACTAGCCGAACAAGGCATCTACGTTTGTATATCTATGCTACCAAAGTCTATCTCGCAAGTCAGTCCACTGGCAGCCATCTTTGGAATGCTTTTGGGACAAGGGGGCAGGAATTATTTGTTTAGCAGGTCCTCGCTAGCCCCTGCTGGTAAATACTGGAACTACACCCTCGCTGCTTAGCATGTTTGCCCACTGACGGCCATTCAGCACCAACCATGTATTCTGACGAAATAAACATTTTGATCACGAACATTTCATTACATCATACTACATCTTTTTCCAATGATGATTTTAATAAATTTTTTTTGGTGGGCTGCTACGAAATTTACTTATTTTCCCCCATCTCATACTGTTGACGTCACAGCTCATGCACGAGCCTGAAAGCACCGGTTTAGAAGTTTAGAAACAAACTTAATTAAACTAGCTTAATCCTTGTTTGACAGACAGCAAGAGACGATGATAAGCAGGGGTGGACTGGTACTAAACAGTGGCCCTGGACTTTCTGGCCCAGAGCGGCCCACCAAACTCGGCCCGCAACACACCACACCAAAACACACCAGCTCAATTAAATTTTCCAGCTCAATTTCAAATTTTTGTGTTGGAAAAAAAGACATTTCTATTGACTGCTAGACATGACAATGGGCCGGGCCTTAAGGCTGATTTATACTTATGCATCGAACCAACGCCATAGGCTGCACATAGCTACGGCGGTTACAGTGTAGCGTATGCCGTAGGCTGACAGTCATCTATTTAAAAATTCAACGGAGACCATATCAGCTGTGTTTGGTGCACTTTGTAACCAGAGACCACTCCCCAGGATGATAACAATGATATCTGAGGTAGCATCACATTTTACCTAGATTATTTTAATATCTATGCTTTATTTCACATTGTATTTGGACCATTAAAGCAATAGTCTCAATTGGGAGCATCTGTTGTTTTTATGTTCTGTTTGTGTTTCATGAAGTTACAAGTGAAACGTGACAAAAGATATCTGTTTATAGCTTATAAACTCTTTTTCTCAGGGCTTTTACTTGATATTAATTTGATATGTGAATTAAATAATATGTGTTATATCCTAATCGCAATCTTTCCGATCTGCATGATTGTTTGACTGTACGTTTGACAGTATTGTGCACAGTAAATAATTATCTTTCAAAGGTTATGGAAATGGAACATTTCTGATTTGTCAGCAAATTAAAAAGCACCTGATGAGGGTTGGTTATATTGCCTATATGCATTGTAAAGTCTTTAAAATGACACCCATTTAGTTTTCGACAAGCGAGATATAGTTATTAATTCATTTGATGACTTTTTCAGCACGGAATGTCAAAAGTATGACAAAATATTTATTATTATTTAAGCGACTCATGAGCAAGCATACAGTATTGTTCTCATTTAATGCTCCCTGCAATACAGGCAACATGTACGTATAATAAATAGCCAACCTAAATTTCAACATGCTCACATACTTTGAACTCGTTTTTAATGCTACAATAATTTAATAAATACTTTTGAATCCACAAATTATATTAATTTTGTTTATTTATTAATGTAAAATTCGCATTTTGACTGTGTAATCGCAGAACGATGCAGACACCAACGCAGAACTATAAATACAAACCAACGCGTTGGCCAATACACGGAGCCTACGCTGCAGGTTCAATGCAGAAGTATAAATCAGCCTATATGAATATGCGCTCTGATGTGTAAGGAATTTCAAAATAAAAGACATTACATTATTTCAAAATAAAGTCAATGTATTGGCTTTACCTTACAGGTTTTATTGAATATTTGCTCTGTAATGGGGTCCGCGCGGGGATGTAAAAGCCCAGGGCAGCCGCCAATATCGCCTGTAGGAGGGGCCCAAATTACCCAGCGGCCCACTGGGAAAACGCCCGATGCTCCTGATGCATATCTTGTGCATTTGACATCCTGAGTAATCAAATAAACAAACGGTAACTCTAGATTTTGTAGTCTTGTGTCATGATTATTTAAACAATATTGATTATAGTAGCGCTAAAAACCATATAGTGAATTAATTTGGAATGCATAATTCATGATGCATCAATCTGGAATAATGCCATTAGGTAATTATTAGGTCAATAAATTAATGAACTCTTTTTTTATATTATTTGTAGAAATCAAGGCGCTCTTAAATACTATTAAAATTAAATATTCTAAAATAGTATAATTAGTATATGTATTAATGTAGGCCTGCTGCGAATGATCTTTACAGTGGGTCAGCAATAAGGGATAATTGGGTCAGCAATAAACGTGTTAGTAGCTGTAAGGTTTGGATGATTTATGTATTTTATTTTGCATTGAAAGCCGACATGCGCATTCTGGATTGCCTCGCGCCCGGTCGACCGCGTTGCCTTTCCGAGTATACTTTTCTGACCACGAACGAATAGGAACGCGTTCGAAACATGCGCACTACAGCTGGTGTGTGACACAGTCCCTGCGTTCCAAATGGGATGAATCACCCTCCGAAGGGCACTTTGAAGGGAAAACAATCATGATTTAAGATCGCTTCTTACAGAATTTCCAGTAAAATTGACTTAAATAGTGAGTTCCGAATGACCATTATTTTTTAGTCCCACACCTTTTAGCCCTCCAAAGCTCTCACAGTGGATTGTAAAGCCTTCGAAGGGAACAGGGCATAGGAATGATCACTTCTGAATGGAATACACTCTCTTTTAGTATGGTCAATGGCCAGCGCATGCGCAGACGACAAACACAGCAGCGGACCAAGTGCGCGAGTCAAGAAAATCTAGGCGGTGCACGGCTGTGCTGATGACGCAATTTGCGTCACCCACTGGGCAGTGCCAGGATGATTCTAAATGCCTGTTTTCTGCTTCTGGTCTCGAGACACAACATAAAACTAACTGAAACAAGCGATTCAGATGGAGAACAACATCCATTTAAGTGTTATTTTAAGTAAAAATTTATTTCACGCTAAACTTATGCAGTTGTTGGCTGTCGTAACAACTTGGTAGTGAATGATATCATCTCGGACTATCGCTTTATATCATCTACAGTACATATTCAGGTGAGGCATTGTAAAAAAAAAAAAAAAAAGGTAATCTCAACTCTGTGAGGTATCAGCATGCCACATATTTTTTTTAGTTTTTTGTTTAGACAATTTCTACAAATGTAATACTTTACCCTCTAAGAATAAATGCAGATGCAGGTGTAAACACTGGAGACCGGAAATTGAAAACAGGTGAATTGTGGAACACTTCCGCATTCAGGAAAAGGTGGATACTTTGGGCTTAATGTGCATGCACGTTTTCAAGTTGATTGACAGGCGATGTCTGTATCTTAAAGTTGATTGGCTCTTTTACCTGTAAGGCGGGACTTCCTTTCTACATCCGTTGACCAAAGGATGTTCCAATTTCTCCCATTCATTTTAATAGATGTGGCCCGTCTCTGTAAAATAGTCTCTATCACTACTCACTTAATCTTAGTAACTGCCCTGTTATTGGATACTTTCACTCATGGTTTAAAGTAATCATGGCTGACTGTGAATAGTGAATTTCTACAGTGGCATTCGAAACCAAAAGCTATTGATTTTCCTTAGTGTTAGGGCGTTTTCTCGAATACAATCATGTTGGTACAGTTTAAGTCAGAAGGTTACATACACTTAGGATGAAGTCATTAAAACTCATTTTTTTAACCACTCCACAGATTTCATATTAGCAAACTATAGTTTTGGCAAGATGTTTAGGATCTACTTTGTGCATGACACAAGTAATTTTTCCAACAATTGTTTACAGACAGATTGTTTCACTTTTAATGGACTATATCACAATTCCAGTGGGTCAGAAGTTTACATACACTAAGTTAACTGTGCCTTTAAGCAGCTTGGAAAATTCCAGAAAATTATGTCAAGTCTTTAGACAATTAGCTAATAAGCTTCTGATAGGTGGTGTGCTAAATTGGAGGTGTACCTGTGGATGTATTTTAAGGCCTACCTTCAAACTCAGTGCCTCTTTGCTTGACATCATGGGAAAATCAAAAGAAATCAGCCAAGACCTCAGAAAAAAAATTGTTGACCTCCACAATTCTGGTTCATCCTTGGGAGCAATTTCCAAACGCCTGAAGGTACCACGTTCATCTGTACAAATAATAGTACTCAAGTATAAACACCATGGGACTACGCAGCCATAATACTGCTCAGGAAGGAGATTAGAGATGAACGTAGTTTGGTACGGAAAGTGCAAATCAATCCAAGAACAACAGCAAAGGACCATGTAAAGATGCTGGAGGAAACAGGTAGACAAGTATCTATATCCACAGTAAAATGAGTCCTATATTGGATGGGGACAAAGATCTTCCTTTTTAGAGGAATTACCTCAGCTGAAACAAAAATTGAACTTTTTGGCCACAATGACCATCATTATGTTTGGAGGATAAAGGGTGAGGCTTGCAAGCCGAAGAACACCATCCCAACTGTGAAGCATTAGGGTGGCAGCATCATGTTGTAGGGATGCTTTGCTGCAGGAGGGACTGGTGCACTTCACAAAATAGATGGCATCATGTGGAAGGAAATTTATGTGGATATATTGAAGCAACATCTCAAGACATCAGCCATGAAGTTAAAGCTCTGTCGCAAATGGGTCTTCCAAATGGACAATAACCCCAAGCATACCTCCGAAGTTGTGGCAAAATGGACAATAATGTCAAGGTATTGGAATGGCCATCACAAAGCCCTGACCTCAATCTGATAGAAAATTTGTGGGCAGAACTGAAAAAGCGTGTGCGAGCGAGGAGGCCTACAAACCTGACTCAGTTACACCAGTTCTGTCTGGAGGAATGGGCCAAAATTCCAGCAACTTATTGTGAGAAGCTTGTGGAAGGCTACCCAAAACATTTGGCCTTTAAAATTAAACAATTTAAAGGCAATGCTACCGAATACTAACAAACTGTATGTAAACTTCTGACCCACTGGGAATGTAATGAAAGAAATAAAAGCTGAAATAAACAATTCACTCTACTATTATTCTGACATTTCACATTCTTAAAAAAAATGTAGTGCTCCTAACTGACCTAAAACAGGGAATGTTTTCTATGATTAAATGTCAGGAATTGTGAAAAACTGAGTTTACATTTATTTGGCTAAGGTGTATGTAAACTTCTGACTTCAACTGTAAGTGTCCACTAATGCCATTGGTCTTAAATACACATGCGCACACACACATAAAAACCAAAGATGCTAGTATGAGGTGAGTATGCATTTATTAGTCAACCGTCATCCTCCTCTCCTCCGAATGGTTTAACACACGCACTCCCATCTGTCCCATATGGCACTCAAACGTCACAGAGCATGACATGTTTACATATAAATATACACATCTTGCCCTGATCGAGTAATCTTGTGTCCCTTGTGTCCCGCACTTTGCTTCTATTGTATGGATCAGTGCTTTTCAACTGGTGGTGGTCATAGATCTGTTCTGATATTGTGGTGGTGAACAGCAGGGAAAAAACAATGCTAAATGCAAATAATAAAGATTACACAAGCCATATAATCATGTATAGTTAGAATAGCAAAATAAATAGGCTTAGCAACTTCTAAAAGGGAGGAAAAAACTCTTCCTGTATCCATTTTATGCTGACGCCATGATCAGTGTGTCCAATTAAACTACGTATTTCACTATAAATTCTACTAGAGCTTTCTGCATATGTTTCAGAGTGCTATAATCGGAAACCATGTGCAACCGCTGACAGTTTCACAAATTTGCCACACTGCACCTCGTAAAGTGACTGCTGCTATAATGATTGATGCGACTCCTCTGCTTGCACACTCTTTCTTCCTCTCTCCCAACCACTCCTTCCCTCATTCTATCAGACTCAATGCTGGATTCTGCGGATAGACTGGATCTGAGGGGTCTGGCAGTGCGAGCCCCAGTCCTTCCAGTGCTGGTAGTCTCCACTGTGCTTGTCGCACTCCATAATGTACTGCTGTCCTCGATAGCCTGGGTACTCATAGCACACAAAGCTGCAGGGAGAGACAGGAGTGAGAGAGAGATGGAGAGGTGAAGTGGAGATTTTGGAATGGAGTGTTAAAAGTAAAAAAAATGTTAGAGAATCTAGAGTGTAGAAGAAGCCCAGAAACTTGAATCAATAATTTTAGCTGACTTCTTATGGGTATTAGAGGTCTGTTATTTGACCCGAGCCAAACGGTAGCGAACAAACTGAACTGGGTCAGTTTTACATCTATAGCTGAAAACAAAACAAAAAAACATTTTCACAAATTTCTGATAAAAAGTGAGTTTGCCTGCCCTTACAAAAGTCACCTCTACAATGCTAGCATGTTGTGGGTGGTTGCCAGGACATTGCTATGTGGTTGCTATGGTGTTATAGGTTTCTAGAGCTTGGCTAGATGGTTGTTTAATGGCACAAAAGTCAAACGCGCCCTCGCCAAATCCCTGTGATATTCTGGTCCCTTGATAAGGCTCGGGTCCATCCTTCAATGTAAGTCTTTAAACATGATCACACGGGAACAAGTCATGCTGCTACTGAATGGTCCAGTAGCCTGACATTGACCCTATTCTGCCAAATTACTGACAGGCGCCATCTCCTTTCACACATTTTTGCATCGGTTCAAAAGCATTTACATTTACTGTGCTGCTACTGATCAGAGACAAGGGTTCTGGTCCCATGGAATCCAGGAAGTAATCGCGTTCACAATATCAATGATGACTGCAATTTGGAGGTTACATTTTCCAACTAAGATTACAGTTTTACTTACTGACGATTAGGTTTAGTTTTGGGTTTGTGTTAGGGTATATGGTTAATGAAAATTTGCATTCCTGTTGACTGGATTACATCATTTACAACTAAAAACAACTCGCTTTTGGTGCCACTCTGTGGACATTTCACCCAAAAAATGGAGCTTACACACGCCCATATGTTCAACAACACTTACAGCTCCGGCCACTAGCGGGCAGTGGTTCAAATTTCAGTAAGCACAGACTGATTTCAGCAGCAGAACTTTCAACCTACTGTTGCCAAATTTACAGTAAGGTCTAGTCTTTAAATTATTTTTTGATGGTACTGGTTGGGTCAAACAAGCTTCAACTTAATACATGTACAGGCCTCTGGTGTGCATTCCAAAGTGAATTAAACTATTTCTGAATGCTGAGCCTAAATCATACACAACTGTTAGTTCCAGCTATTCAAATCAGGTAAATCTAATGATTTAGGTATGTCTATGTGAGAATTTTGCACTGTGTTAAATTATCAGCTTCAGTGCTGACATGCTCTGACATGTTGATATATAAATGTCACTTCATATTATTCACAAGTACAAAACAGGTATTATTTGAGCCATGAAACAGACACTGTGCTTGTCTGTGTGTTTGTGTGTCTGCTGTAACAATTGAGGAATACAAGTTCAAACAATTATCTTTTATCCAACAGTATGCTTCACTGTAGTATTTTCTGTAAGCAATAACAAGAACACTTCTAACCACAAATACAAGGAGTGTGGAAGCTATGAAATGATTGATGGTGACACTGGTCTGATATGTTATGTGTGTGTATGTGTATTGTCAGCACAGCTGTTAAGCATGAGAAATGTGCTGTCCTGGAGAACAGAGGTTTGGCACTAATGGTGTTTTGTTGATTGTTACTCACGCGCCACTCTGCACATGCATGGAGCCCACTTGTGTTTCGCCCCACCCCATGGCCTGCAGAGAAGGGTAGTCATCACACAGCTCTACACTGCGACCCTGGAAATTTTCCTTCTCGTAGATAACCATGTGACTGCTTTGGTTGGCCTGCAAATAGAGAGAGATAAAGAGATTGAAGGAAAAGTGGAGAAAGGAGATGGTAGAAAAAAAGAAGCTTAAAACAACCCTTTGTCAAGAGACATTGTTCGAAAGCTTGAAAAAATGATTGAAGCAGATGCAGGCACTCCACAACCTCCAAACTCACAAACAATACATTCACAATCACTATGGTAATTTGTAATTTGTAATTTTTATTTTTTCACATTGCAGTCACAATACCCTTAAGTGTAGCTTTTTGAAGTGGCATCCTTTCAAATTATGAGACTGAAGGCTGGATTTTGAGACACTGGCCAAGCTAACTCATACATATGTACAGTATGCCAGCCTGGTCTCATAACAACTCTTTTTAATTAGTATACGAGATTGTGAAATTGTAAGAGAGTGTACAAGTTGTCTCATACAAAAACGTACTTTTATTCCCATTGAGAAAAATAAATGAACCATCGAACTATGTTATTACGATTTTTCCTAAGTTTAACCCCTAACCTAAACTTAAGCATGATTTTAATAGGAAAATCATTGTTGTGTACCAAGGAAGAAAGAGAAATATTGGGGTTTTGAACAAGCGTTCTTATGATTTTTTATGAAGTTTAACCCCTAACCCAAACCTAACCATAAAGTCTAACCTCTTACCCAAACTAAACCTTAACCTAACCATAATTTTAATAGGAAAATAACTATTGTGTACCAGGTAACAAAGAAAACATTGGGGTTTGGAATGAGACGAGGATATTACAGGTTATATACAGAAGTTATTTATTAAAATACGAAAATATAAAATGAGTAAACAAATTTGTGCACTGATGTTTACTTTCTTAAAATAAAGTGTTGGATAGGAGGTTAGCTAAAATGTAATGCCTCTATTGTATTGATTTGGAATTCTGCTTGTTGACTGGTTGGCCTCTATGGGACTAAAAGTAAATTATTTTTGTACGTGTCAACTCGCACGTTTTTTTTTAATACTACATTGCTGTAGTATTGTGGGTGGTTGCCAGGGCAGCATTGTTATTTCAGAATCAGAATGAGCTTTATTGCCAAGTATGCTTGCACATACAAGGAATTTTTCTTGGTGACAGAAGTTTCCAGTGCACAAACAATACAACAACACAACAGATAATAAAAAATAAAAAAAAGATTAAAAATAAAAAGTGAATAGAAATATAAGTATATATAGAAATACACAATAAGACAAAAATATACATATAGTATTTAAATACAAATCTGTTATATACAGTGTAAGGGAATGTAATGCAGAAGAGTTAGGATATGTTAAATAATATAATTGACTAGGCTGGGTATTGCATGTAATTATAGTATAGTTTTAACTGTTCATGAGATGGATAGTGTTGGGCCTCATGTGTTCAGATAGAAGACAAGGGCAGGCCTAACAGTCATAAAAACATAACTCAAGCCCCCACCTTCTAAGTCATAAATTTTACTGATAAAAATCGCGCCAAAATCAAACAAAGGGAGTCCAAAACAGACTACAGATCCATGAAGCCTTGCCCTCTAAAGGATCTAGCTCTCAACTCCTATTGGATGAGGCACACCACAGAACGTCCCTCAAACATGACATCATCAGGACTTCAAATAATTCTGAAATGCTTCCAGAGTGGCTTCCAGCGACTTAGTTCACCGAATACGGACGTAGCTTTTTGCTGCTCTCCGGTGCAACCTCGTGGCTTAAGGAAGTAATGTCCGACTTGGAACTGTAGCCATACAATCTCCATCTCGCTGGACGAGTTGAGATTACTCTGTGTTCAACCGAACACTCTAACGGATCCGAAGGAGGCCGCCGAGCAATCCGCATCTTCATCCGTTGGCCTACAGAAGTGAAGAGATTAAAGATTTCTCTTCCATCTTCAATCAAGTCGACATTTCTGAGTTCTCCGCCAGCCCGCCGAGAATCAACAGCCGTACCGCCCGCCGACAGCGCGAGGAAACGGCCTCCCGTCATCACCCGAGCCTCAAGGAACTGGGTCGGAGTTAAAGGACGGAGGAAAACACATTCTACCTGTGTCCTCATGCGATTCAAGTAAGAGGTTTACGTCTGGGCAGAGATAGAATATTATAGCGTGTAATTCTTGTGTTTCAAGGTTTTTGCTTGTACAGTTTACGGACCGCCATGTCCGCTAATTATTAATACTCAGGGTATTAATTATCACGAATTTGTTTTGCTGTATTGTGGTCCAACCAAATTGGATTGTTGTGCATTTTCGTCATCGCGGGTGAGACAGCAACTGAGTTCATCCATTAGAGTCAAATAACACAGGACTTTTACGAGCCCCGCTCGTAAAACCGCGTCTCTGAGTGATGAACACGGCTGCTTTATCTCCAGCTATTGCGAAATCAGCTTTCAGGCTGTCACTTAATAATCTCTCTCTCTCTCTCTCTCTCTCTCACTAACCACACTGACACACACACACACACTGATACACACACACCTTATGTGTTATAGGATTCTTTTTATTTCCATATCTAATCATATCACTGTTTAGTTTGTAGTTGTAAGTCGGAAGTTTATTGACTGCATTGTATTAATTATTAATTGATATTACTGCATAAATAAACTTTGTTTATATTACAAAGAGAAGTGTTTTGGTTTGTTTTGCATACGCCTGTGTCATGCTGACGGGATGTCAGTGCTCGGATTCAAGCCTTCATTCATTGTTTTCTTTTCCCGAAAATCGATATTCTTCGGATGTCGATTTTCTTAAGAAAACAATCTAATATTGAGACTGATTTAATATTCGGTTATTAGTCCCTGATTCCAGGGTGGTGCCCCGTCAATGTTAAGCCTTATTAATATTCTATTGATTTTTGATAATTGATAATTATCTTTGATTGAATTTGAATGATCAATAAGCTAGTGTTAATTTTAATGTTTCATCGATGTTAACAATTAACGATTATCTTTGATAAGTGTTGATTTTAAAGGATTAAAAAAAAGCTAACATTGATTCTCATCAATGTTCTATTGATTTTAATAATTAATAATTATCTTTGATAATTATTAATTATTGCTAATAACCAAACTTGCTCCTAAACGTAGCACACTACATTTACTGGAGTCCCATATGAGGTTTTAATGAGTTAGATCCAATTAATTAATTTAAATATTGATTAATAACTACAGAAATAATTATTAATTATTTCTGATAGTAACACTGATCTAAACAACCAGTAAAGCCCTACAATAGCTTGGGGGAAAAAAACTGTTCTTGTGCCTGATGGTTCTGGTGCTCAGAGCTCTGAAGCGTCGGCCAGAAGGCAACAGTTCAAAAAGGTAGTGGGCTGGGTGAGTGGGGTCCAGAGTGATTTTACCAGCCCTTTTCCTCACTCTGGAAGTGTACAGTTCTTGAAGGGAAGGCAAGGGGCAACCAATAATCTGCTCAGCAGTCCGAACTGTCCTTTGTAGTCTTCTGATGTCCGATTTCGATTTTTGAACCAAACCAGACAGTTATTGAAGTGCAGAGGACAGACTCAATGACCGCTGAGTAGAACTGTATCAGCAGTGCCTGTGGCAAGTTGAACTCTCTCAAATGGCGAAGGCAGTACAACCTCTGCTGGGCCTTTTTCACAATTTCACAATGGAGTCAATGTGTGTCTCCCACTTCAGGTCCTATGAGATGGTAGTGCCCATATGGTTGCAAATTTGCTCTAAGTGTTTTTTGCCATATTGCTAGATGGTTGCTAGGGTATTCCCATGGTTTAATGGGTTGTTGCTAACGGGAACCCACCCCCATGTCTCTGACATTCCTGCTCGGGTCCCCCCTTCAGTGTAACTCTAAGGGATTTATTCACCCATTTCATTGTCTTCCAAGGTATTATGCATGTTTGTATGGTTTAGAATGAGTTATGCACTGAAGTTTAATACTAGGGTTAGGGGTTAATTTACTACAAGTTTAAGAAAATAAAGGTTTTTTGGTCCTTTGAACAAGACCTTCAAAGCATTGGCATATGGACTCACAGTGCTGTAGATGGGACGCAGGGACATCATCCTTTCCACATGGTAGCCCAGACTGCCACTGTAGGCATCCCAATGGGGATATTCTCCTTTCTCCAGGACAAACTGTTGCCCCAGGAAGTCATGGTGCTCATACCCCACCCAGCTATAGAGAAATAATGTAAAGAGAATTAAAACATTTTAAAAGGACTTTCAAGAGTAGGGTGTATTATGTCTTGTTTTCACTGAAGAATATACATTTTAAATAAAGTATTACAGCAATTATTGTGTTATATTGCTGAATTGGTCATGTCATGTTATGTAATTTCTCTCCCAGAGTCTCCTATATGTTTTAGGAAGCATGTCAGATGGTAATCAAGAAGTAATTTTGATCTATGCCTACATTCTCGCACTAAAACTCAATCATCAAGCATATAAGTCGGGCATTTAGCTAATTTTTCTTTTTTAACTTCAACAGTGCAATTTCCATACGAAGTTGCAAGATTTCGCAATCATTAACACAGAGTGGGCGACTCACGCTCCACTCTCCACTCGGATCGATCGGATGTTGTCAAACCCACGCTCCTGGATGTTGCAGCACTCTGTGGTGAGCTCCTGACACTTGCCTTGGAAATGCTCCTGCTCGAACACGGTCACCTGAGAAAAAAACACAAATTCTGAAATTTCAAATTTCAACATGATCTCTCACTGTCCCTGCCTTCTTATTAGGTCTTATATCTATTAAATTATGCAGAATTCTCCATTATTCTTCCCAGACAGAAGAAGCGGAATCCATCCATACTGGCTCAAAATCAGTACTTGAGAAGAGTAAATCTGTGTCAAATTATTGACAGTTTGGCACCTTGTTTTTCACTCTCAGAAAAAGAATCACTAGGTTGGCCTCTTTCACACACTTTCATAGAGTTTTCACATTAAAGAAAGCGTATGACTGAAAGAATAGTAGGGTTCGGTATAACCTTGAAGCAAGGAGCCATGTCCGTCCCAGACATTGATGGGGTTGTTTGAATCTTGGTGACTCGGTTCATCTTCTTACCTGCAGAAAAGTGTTTTTATTACAAATAAACATAATTGTAATTAATTGTAATTTGGGATTTTGTCAAAAAATCTGAAAGGAATGCTAATTGAATTTCCCTTGTATAACCAGCGTCCATTTTGTCATTGGACCTTCTTTGCAAGTGTAACGGGTTCACAAGATGGGCAAGAAGGAGGCGGGAACCGGCTGAGCAGTCAACATAAACTTAAAAGACACAAATGAACTTAAACAAAACATAAAGAGTGCTTTGCAGCAAAACCCACAGACATGCACACACACAGCTTGTGCGTCTCTCTCTTGCTCTCGAACTGGCGTCTCCGGCTCCCCTTTATCCCTCTCCCACTGTTTGGCCAACTCAGCGCCAGGCGCGCACACTCAAGGCCCGGCCATGCCCTCCTCGATGTCACAGCAAGATTGACTAGTTTAAGTGTAGTCAAAACACCCAAGGAATGCTAATGGAATTTCTATCATAATTTGGAACCAATCCTGACTACACTTAAACTAGTCAATCTTGCAAAGAAGGTCCAATGACAAAATGGACACTGCTTATACCAGGGTGTTCCTGGACCCCCCATAAGAGTTAAGTGCACTCTATGTTTTCTGAAGGTGTTTCTGAAGAACTCGGACTGCAAAAATGTACTTTCTGTTGTTGTTGTAGCCCAAATGTTAATGCTAATGGTCAAACTGAGCAAGTGCAGCTTCATTTGACGCTTTAATATCTTAAATTGAACATAGAAGTTAACTGACCATTTCTTTTTCATCACTGGTTAATTTCCATAAAATTATAATCCCTTCTATTATTATCCCAACTTCATCTTTAATATACAGTATTTGCCAAACTTCCAACTCACCTGAATCTCCGCCTATCCTACTTTAAAATGTTGTGCGCCAGTCCCTTGTCGCGAGGAGTTTTATGATTTTTTTTGGCGCCTCAGTTTAATACCTCCACCACAGCTGGATGCCCGTCGCAACTCTGAAACTGATGGGGTGACCACAGAGTAAGGGGTATTTGTGAATGTGTGTGTGTTTGGTTGTGTTTGTGAGATAATTCTCTTTATTGTGAATCCAGAGTGGTGCTGCATTCTGCGCCGTCAGCGCAATGGATTTGATGAAGCCGTGCGCGAGCGTGCGCGCCCCTAATGCATGTGAATGCAGACACATTGACCCGCACAATGAAGCGCAGGCGGGTATATTCCTATCGGTCAGCACTGTGCATCGTAAGGTACACAAAGAGCTGCCTATATGTGGAGAATGCAGGGATTTGACCCACTGCACACAGTGAACGTCCTCGATTTCAAACCACTCAGAAACATGTCTGTAATTTGTGTGCTGTTTTAAGATTAGGGATAAGGCTCCTTGTTTAATGAATTGAAAGTAATATTCCGGGTTCAATACAAGTTAAACTCAATCGACAGCATTTGTGGCATTTTGACTTGCCCCTCCTTTTCTTTAGAAAAAAGCAAAAATCGGGGTTACAGTGAGGCACTTACAATGGAAGTCAGTGGGGCCAATCCGTAAATGTTAAAATACTCACTGTTTTAAAAGTACAGCCACAAGACATGAACAATATGTGTGTAAACATGATTTTAGTGTGATAAAATCACTTACTAATCTTTTCCGTGTAAAGTTATTGCCATTTTTACAACTTCATTGCCATGACGATGTAATGTCAACAAACTCTAATATGACTGCAAAATGACGATTTAAACAACTTTACAGCTCAAATTATACATGAGTTTTAACAGCAGAATTCATGTAAGTACTTTTATAAAATTCTAAGCTTGACACTTCTGCCTTTTAACCATCCAAAAATTGGCCCCATTCACTTCCATTGTAAGTGTCTCACTGTAACCTCGATTTTTGCCCCCTTTTTTTTTTTTTTAAAGAAAAGAATGGATGAGTCGAAATAATTTTTGTTGTAATCAACATTATGCCACAAATGCTGTTGATTTAGCTTAACTTGTATTGAACCCGAATGTTACTTGAAAAAAACTTTTTACTATATTTTTACTATAACACACTGATCAGCCACAACATTAAAACCACCTGCCTAATACTGTGTAGATCCCACTCGTGCCGCCAAATCAGCGCCAACCCGCATCTCAGAATAGCACTCTGAGATGCTATTCTTCTCACCACGATTGTACAGTTCGGTTATCTGAGTTACTGTAGACTTTGTCAGTTCGAACCAGTCTGGCCATTCTCTGTTGACGTCTCTCATCAACAAGGCGTTTCTGTCCGCAGAAATTCCACTCACTGGATGTTTTTTTTTTTGTTTTTTTTTTTGGCACCATTCAAAGTAAATTCTAGAGACTGTTGTGTGTGAAAATCCCAGGAGATCAGCAGTTACAAAAATACTCAAACCAGCCCATCTGGCACCAACAATCAACCATGAGATTATCTAATCAGCCAATCGTGTGTCAACAGTGCAGTGCATAAAATCATGCAGATATGGGTCCAGAGCTTCAGTTAATGTCCACATCAACCATCAGAATGGGGAAAAAATGTGATCTCAGTGATTTTGACCGTGACATGATTGTTGGTGCCAGTTGGGCAGGTTTGAGTATTTCTTTAACTGCTGATCTCCTGGGATTTTCACATACAACAGTCTCTAGAGTTTACTCAGAATAGTGCCAAAAACAAAAAACATCCAGTGAGCGGCAGTTCTGTGGATGGAAATTATTTGTTGATAAGAGAGGTCAACAGAGAATGGCCAGACTGGTTCGAACTGACAAAGTTATGGTAACTCAGATAACTACTCAGTACAATTGTGGTGAGAAGAATAGCATCTCAGAATGCTATTCTGTTTTGGCGGCATTAAGGGGAACCTACACAATATTAGGCAGGTGGTTTTAATGTTGTGGCTGATCGGTGTATAACTAACTTTATTAATATGTAGCTATATTTTATAGTGATACCCAAAATATGAAGTCCATTCTATGTTTCCAAAAAGTGAAGTTACTTTATTATTTCCTTTATATTTCTTTTATTTATTTTCCCCTTATAATCAAGTGTAGGTGTACCAGACTAAGTTTATAAGACCTTTTTTCAGACTGTAGTGTTGCCATGGTAACAGCTGTCCCATCATGGCTGCTCATCACATCATATGACCTGTGACCCTGAAGTGTTAAAGTGATGGGGAAATGACAATGTCATATTAAAGGAATATTCCAGGTTCAATACAAGTTAAGCTCAATCTGCGGCATTTGTGGCATAATATTGATTATTACAAAAATTTATTTTGACTCCTTCCTCATTTTCTTTAAATAAAAGCAAAAATCTGGGTTACAGTGAGGCACTTACAATGGAAGTGAAGGGGACCAATCCATAAACATTCAAATACTTACTGTTTCAAACATATAGCCTCAAGACATGTACAAAATGCATGTTAACATGATTTTAGTGTTATAAAATCGCTTACTAACCTTTTCTGTATAAAGTTATAGCCAATTTTACAACCTCATTGTCATGACAATGTAGTCAACAAACCCTAAAATGACTGTAAAAATGATGATTAAAAAAAACTTTACAGCTCAAATAATATATGAATTTTAAAAGAAGAATTAATGTAAGTGCTTTTATAAAATTATAAGCCTCATATTTCTGCCTTTAAACCATTCAAAAATTGGCCCCATTCACTTCCATTGTAGCTGCCTCACTGTAACCTCCATTTTTGCTTTTTAAAAAGAAAAGGAGGGACAATTTAAAATTATTTTTTGTGGTAATCAACATTATGCCAGAAATGCTGTTGATTGATCTTAACTTGTACTGAACCTGGAATATTCCTTTAATACTTTTATCATCCTGGTAAATAAGGGTGTTTTGTGGTTGTGTAAGCGTATTTCATGTGGGAGCAAAAGGCAATGTTTTTGTTAACCCTACAAACAAAGCAAAGCCAAAAAACAGCATCATTCAAATGAGAAACTCCTCTCCAGCTTTAGTTTTATAATGAAAAGTTACAATTTGCTGGCACATTACTCCAAAAAGCATACACAGGTTGCAGCACGGTTGCCAGAAATGTTATTAAATTTAATTTCTTCTGTGGAACACAAAATTATAAGTTAGGCAATGATTTGATCAAAGTCACCATTCACTTCCATTGCATCTTGTTTCAATAAAATGGAAGTGTATGGTGACTGAGGCTGTCATTTGCATAATATCTCCTTTTGTATTCGGAGAAAGTAAAGTCATACTGGTTTGGAACAACATCAAGGTGAGTAATGATGACAGAATTTTCATATTTGGGTGAACTATCCCTTTAATGTACTTTGTGGATGACATAAGAATTAATACAGAGTTCTAAAAAACATAATTACCATTTATGGGCACTAAATTAATTAGCCTTCTATGAAAAAAGGCATAACTCTTGGGTTTAAGAAATAAGTGCACCTCTCTCTCTCTCTCTTTCTCTCTCTCTCTCTCTCTCTCTCTCTCTCTCTCTCTCTGTTTGATGATGGGGTGATTTCTGTGTGTGGGGTGTTGAGCTCAGCGAGTTTGTTTCTGTGGGCCTAATCCCCCCACGCTGGCCACCAGCCTATAAAAGGGACAGATGTTTGCTTTCAATACACACGCTGACACGCTAAGTGAGATAGACAACGGCTTCTGACTAACACACAGGTAAGAGACTGGGGTTTCTGAGAAAAACAACCTGGAAAAGAGTCATTACCTCATGTCGTCTATTTATGTAGTCTGTGGAACCCCAGCATAGACTTGTGAAAGATTACCTCTAACAGAGAGAAAGAGAGAGCCGCTTTTGACAGATTAGGCACTGATAGAAAGCAATTAAAATGTGATCCTATTGTAAGCACAGAGCTTAATAATTGTCAGGGTGAACTGTAGGACTCTTGTCAAAACAGAAGGAGAAAAGAAAAAAGAAGCTGTCTCTTTGCTATGTGTAATGAGAGAGAGAGTTGCAGCTAAAGGAAATGTTTAAATGTCATATTATTTATTTATTGAGATTTAAAATGACTAAATGGTACTCTTAATTACTTGCTGGAGTAGCTGTTATTTTAGCATTTTTCCCCACTAATTCCCTCAGATACCTGGGAGGTTCCTTTCTGTTTTATACAATTTTATTACAATTTATTATAATATTGTAATAGAATGTACATTACGTAATTGGAACATATATATATATATATATATATATATATATATATATATATATATATATATATATATATATATAGTAGTCTAGGGCAATTCTGCTACGTATGAGCATTGCGTGTTTATGCTGCTATTTTACTTGCAAAGTGAGTGGGTGTTAACTATTCAACATTTGAAGAATTCAACCAAGCAATATAAATGTACTAAATAATTTGTGAGAATGAGTCTCATGAACTTTATTGAGCAATATTTAGCACTTGACATCACCACATGTCCAACAATAGATATTTTAGCGAAGAAATCTTCTAATTATTCATGTTTCTCCACTCATGCATATGTTGTTCTTCTTGGTTCCTCTCTCTTTTACTGTAGTCATCATGTCCTCTGGTGGAGAGAAGTCCAAGCCTGCCTCCCAGCCTGATGGGAAGGCCGCTCAGACTAAGAGAACCGAGATGGGCATGGGAAACTACAGGGTAACACACATTCACCCATTAATATTTGATCAAAGTGCATGTCATATTGCAGTGTCAATTTCATATTACCTACAGTACAGAGGCCCCAAAATATATTTGGACACTTTGGACACAATTAAAAATGTATAAATGAATGTCTTTGCATTATTTAACTTTTTTAATAAATAAGAAATAAAATATCAAACCAAGTTTAAAAAAACAAAACGATAGATAAACAATAGATATACTGTGCAAAATTAAGATAACGTTAGAGGACCATATCCGTAGTTAACGTGATGAACTACACCTGTGGTTACTCTCAAAATTGATTTTATACATTTACTAAAAAAATGTTTTAATGACTAGTTCTGAGAAAAAAGTCTAGCATAATTAGTTTGCAGATGCCAATTATTTTCTATATTGATATTTTGGATCTAATGCAATCAAATTCATATATTTTTAAGTGTGTCTTAGAAGTCCAAAAGTGTCCAAATATATTTTGGGGTCAGTGTATATAATCAGATGGCTAAAAGGTATGTGTAATGTTTAATAACACATGCATGATGGACTGAATGCAAACAGCTTGGCGAAACTGTGCATCATTTCAGTTTCCATAGAAATAGATGTGGGTGTTGGAAGTGTGCAGTTTTTTAAGCAAAGCCAAACTGAAAACTGTCAACTTAAAGTTGCATAAAAAGCAGAAACATCCTGATTTTCTGTGCCCATTTTTCTCCTTTGTCTCTTTCAGATGTATGTGTTTGATCAAGAGAACTTTCAGGGCCGTATGATCGAGATCACCAATGAGTGCATGAACGTGTGTGAGATGGGCATGGACAAAGTGCGTTCCCTCCGTGTGGAGTGCGGCCCGTGAGTGACACACTTACAGACATTCCTACAATTCATATGAGCGACTTTTACATTGTTGCGTATTTCAACACTTCTGTCTTATCTTTCTCCTTTCTTTCTCGCTCACCCTTTTTAGTTGGGTAGGTTGGGAGCAGATGAACTTCTGTGGAGAGATGTACATCCTGGAGAAGGGTGAGTACCCTCGCTGGGACTGCTGGAGCAACTGCCACAGGAACGACTATCTGCTCTCCTTCAGACCCGTCAAAATGGTATTCACCCTTCCTTCCACTTTATTCATCATGCCAATGTCTTCCTCTCTTATGTTTAGGGTTGGAGTGACTGTTTGTCATATAATCACAATTGTCAAAGCAGTGTTCTTCATGCAATCATCAAAACATTATTCTGACACCATTTTTGGTCAGAGCTGTGGCCTAGTGCTCAGTGCGTTGAGCCGTGGCGCTCTTGTAGGAAACACAAGTTTGAATCCGGCTCGCAACATTTCCAAATCTTGTTCCTCCTCCTTTCCCATAATTTCCTGTCAGTGGCAAAATGGCTAAAGATTTGAAAAATAAATTGAGCTGTAAGCCTCACATTGGCAATGCGAGTTTGAATTACAAAACTACAATTCAAAGTAGTAAGATTACACTTTTTATGTGATCTATACTGATTACTTTTAAATGACTCATTGCATGATTTTATGAAAATATAATTTTAAGTGTATTAAATACCAATTTACACTCCTTTCATTAAACATTAGTAAACATGAAATCAAACATGTAATCTGGATAACAATTTGCTATTTGTCAGTCCCTGAGTCCTTTGAAAGTCCCTGAATTCATTGAAAGAGTCAAGACTGTTATATAATCGATATGAAATCATGTAATCCATAATAATTTACTTTAATTAGACTACACACATTGGTCCCACTTTATATTAGGTGTCTTTAACTACTATGTTAAGGTTTAGGATAAGTGTTGGTGTAGGGTTAGGGGTTAAGGTTGGGGTAAGGTTAATAGTGTAACTACAGATGTAACTAGATTGAAAACTTTGTAGACAAACTTTGAGTTTGGCTTGAAAAGCCTAGCCTGTAAGTTCAAGTATTTTGAAAAAGTTTGAACATTTTAAAAGCCCTTCAGTCAGTCAGACAGATTGAAAGGTTGGAAGATTGAAAGATAGTATGTTGTAGCATGTAGCTAGGCCTTCTAAGCATGTTGTTAGTCGTTGCTAGGATGTTGCTAGCATGTTTTAGCATTAAGCTAGGAGTTGCTAGCATGGTGCTAGCATATTCTAACATGTAGTTAGGCATCGCTAGCATGTTTTAGCATGTAGCTAGGCGTTATAAGCATATTGCTAGCATGATTTAACATGTTGTTAGCATGTTGCTAGCAAGTTTGAGCAAGTAGCTAAGCATTTCTAGATAGATAGATAGAAATATAGATAGATAGATGAATAGATAGATAGATAGTAGTTGAAGACACCTAATTTAAAGTGGGTCCTACACATTTAAAAATGTAATGTAATCTAATTTCAAGTACTTTAATTTTGTAAACTGATTATGTAATCCAGATTACATGTAGTCCATTACTATACAACACTGCTCGCAACATTCCCCAATCTTGTTCCCCCTCATCTCTCATAAATTCCTGTCATATCTCACTCTCCATAAAAGTGGTAAAAACTATAAAAAGAAAGATAAATAATTATATTTATATAAATATGTATAAATAATATTTTTTGATCCTCTTGTTGTGTCTGCTCCTGACAGGATCCAGAAAAGCATAAGATCTGTCTGCATGAGGTTGGTGAGTTCAAGGGCCGCAAGATGGAGATTATCGATGATGACGTTCCCAGTATGTACACCTACGGCTTTACCGACCGTGTCGGCAGCATCATGGTCAGCTGTGGCACGTAAGTGCTCTCACATCAAAGGAATTGGTTTGCAAGTATCTGAACAGAAAAATAGATATAGAATAGATCTCGAGACAAATTAAAAGACTTCAAATGTCTCTGAGATTTGTGATCAAATGTGCAAGTCACATACTGAATTATTCATTGAAATTAATTGCAAAACTTACTTTCCATCATGGTTTGTATAAACTCTGCCTAAATAAACTGAAAGACTTCCATATAAGGAAATCATTAGTACTACAAACTTATTCCAAAACATTTCCAGTGAGGCTTTTTATATTTATACTTTTATACTTATTTTACGCCTACTTCATAAACTCTTTACCCTTTTACTCTCATTTTTATTTACTCTATTTTTGTGGTGTCTGTTTGTCTCTCCCTCACATTTCATCTTATAGTTGGGTGGGCTACCAGTACCCCGGTTACCGTGGCAGCCAGTACCTGCTGGAGAAGGGCGACTACCGTCACTTTAACGAGTTTGGCGCTCGTCATCCCCAGATGCAGTCTGTCAGGCGCATTCGCGACATGCAGTGGCACCCAGACGGCTGCTACACTATGGCCACCAAGTGAGGGTTCGGGAGGACGAGAAAGAGAGGGAACAGGGGTGAGGGAAAGAGAGGGGGAGATGAAGATAAAGGAGGGGGAGGGGGGAGGGCCAAGAAGGAGAGGAGGAGCGCACCACTCATATGAGTCATCCCGGGTAGGGGGAGATTGAGAGAGAGAACGTATTCTTGGCTTGCCACAACACAAAAACGTATTGGAGGAAAATGTGGCAGATTACTGCAATTGTAAAGATTGACATGGCATTTTCTTTCTCACCCCTATTTATTCTCTCTGTACTCTTTACCTCTTCTTCCATCTTCTTCTTTCTTCCCTCTTCCTCCTCTTCCTCATCCTCTATTCACTTTTCCCCTGACAAAATCAGTCCATCACAAGAAGCCTTAAGTGATCTCTGACTCAGGGGGTCAGGGATGATGATTGACAATAGTGGGTTGGGTGGGGCAACGGGTGCAGGGGGAGGGGTGTTTTGGCCTAAAGGCTGTGTAAAACCTCCACATGCTTTTGGAAAGGTAATAAAAACAACACCTGTAATCACTGTTTCCTGTTATCACTGCTGGTTATCTGTGTCCATACATGCCTTCAACCTTTACCACAAATATATCAGGCCTCTCACATCAGTGAAGAAAGAAAATTCTGTCCACATTTCTAAACTAATTTATCCCACTGTGTAACAACTCCGAAAGAGAGCCATGGTCCAAAAGCTCCCATTTAAAATGTATTATATATTATTAAATGGGTCATACCATGAAACATTGATGTTTCATTGATCTTTTGACATAAAGACTTTGATGCACTGTGAAAACATGCTGTAACTTTCAGAACTAATTTTTTTTAAACTAAGCTGCAAAAACATCTTGTTATCTGATATCAGAAGCCTGAATAGACCCGACATAAACCTGATCATTTACACATCAATGATGCCTTTTCAGTGTTCATTGATACTATTATTCAAGTCTGTATAAAACAAATTATAATAGTAAAATACGAAATTCCGCCTAACTTTGTGCTTTTGTTGACTGTGTTGTAGCACATGCAGCTCTGCATAACATTAGAAATGCATAGTTGAAGTTTCTTAAACGGTGACCTTAGCAGTTTGTGTGGCACATTTCAACATCGATTGGCTAGTGAACCTGTCACAATGTCATGCAGGCTTTGCAAATAGGCTGTTATTGAAGGATGGGGCAGCACAAACTATATTGGACTTGACAGGAAACCTGTGAATAAGCGCTGTAACTCATTTCAAATGCTAAGACAGCATTTACAGTACATAGAAGTCTTTAAGGTACAGCACAAAAAAAAAAAAAAAACAGGCCCATCTAAATCTAAGTCTCAAAGAGATGGTGGAAAATGGCAATGAAAAACAAAATTATGACTGTTTTGGCACAAAACTTGATTACATCAGGAGAAAAAATAAAATGATAAACAAAACAAAAAAAAGCTTATATGACCCCTTTAAACAATTACTAGTATTAATTATTTGAAATGGGGATGCTGAGTGAGCTATCAAGATTAGCTTATTTATACAATGGCTAAACATGCTGATTATAAATACTTTTAGTGCACAGCACGCAGTCTGTTTTGACTGCTGGGTCTATTTTTATCTAAATGGAAATAAAATGCATTTAAAGGTGCACTCAGTAACTTTTTTGTTTGTGTCATCAGTGGTGTGGATGCAACATTATTCAAAATCACAAATTTTTAGTTATAGATGCCATTGTAGAAATTCACTAGTCAACCATGATTAATTTAATCCATGAGTGAAAGTGTCCAATAACAGGGCGGTTACTGAGATTAAGCAAGTAGTATTTGACTGGTCATGTAATTCTAACATGGCAGCCCCCATGAGAAGACCCTCTCCATGTACAATAAAACAGTTTTAACCCCTTAAAGAGTTTGTTAACCACAAAATTTAAATTATCTAATCATTTAGTCACATAAGTTTTTCTTCTGCTGAACACAAACAAAGATTATTAGAAGAATGTTTTAGCTCTGTAGGTCCAATGCAATGCAAGTGGATGGTGATTAGCACTTTAAAGCTCCAAAAAGCACAGACAATCATAGTAAAAGTAATCCATACGTCTCCAGTGGTTAAATTAATGTCTTCTAAATCAATACAATCTCTTTGGGTGAGAAACAGATCAATATTTAAGTAATTTTCACTATAATTGTTTAGTTCTGGTCGCTCTCCGATGCCTGTCCACAATGGCACTCGGTTCCCTCCGCCTCTCGCCTGAGGTAAGCACGTTGGCATGTTCACGCGAGAATTGACATAATACAACTGGAAGTGCAGCTCGATTTGTTTACAAGAGAATGTTGCTCACAAGCTTAATTGGTTTTGCTTTCATTTAAACATGCCAGCGCGCTTACGTCATGCGAGATGCGGAGGGAACCGAATCCCATTGTGGACAGGCATCGGAAAGCAACCAGAAGTAAACAATTATAGTGAAGAGGACTTAAATTTTGTTTAAAAATGTTTTGTGTTTCTTCGCAAATAAGCGCCACCTAGAGGTAATGGGGTAAAAGTATTAATATGAATATAAAAGTCTTTCACATAGCACTTAAATGGAGAAGTCCCTATTTCCCTAACACCACAGTTCAAATTTTTTTAAAAGAATCACAAAGTAAAACATGATTTCTCTAAAACATCAAATACAAATGTCTCTTTTATGCACCGATCACTGCTGCTGTAAGCCCCAAGAAGCCACAAAGTTTTTATCTGCTTTAGCACTTCTTCCTTCACCCAAGTCACCCTTCATATAACATATATATTACCTGTACATATTGCCTAATTCTTAGCCAGACTGATGCTAAAACATTAGTCCATGCCTTCATGACCTCGCATCTTGATTATTGCAACGCTCTTTATTGCAACAAAAGCATTGCTAGGTTACAATATGTCTAAAATTCAGCTGCTAGAGTTCTCACTTACTCCATATGGTCAGCACACATTACTCCCATCCTATTCAATCTTCACTGGTTACCCGTTTTATCTCGCATTCAATTCAAAATACTTCTGTTAACTTTCAAAGCACTTTGTGCAAAAGGCGATAGAGAGAGTGTCAGAGCGCTGTCGTACTAGCCAGTATGGGGACTTTTATCATGAAATGCGCTTATCGCGGATAGCCGGAAGAAACGCTGTTCATTACTTGGAGATCGGCAGAATGCCTCCGCCACTGCTCGCGATCGGGTTTTCTGCTTAAACTAGTGTTGGAGACGTGCATCGTCATTAATATCAGCCACAATTTGGATGTAATTTGTGTTGTGTGCGTCCTATAAGAGAGAAACCACACCGTCCACCACAATCATACATCTCATGCTTCTACTGATATGTACCCAGCCCTCTCAAGAAGACAAGATCTGCGAAAGACAGTACTTAAGTTCTCCCTCTAACTGGCTCACGCCTCCCATCATTCTCAGCAACCCGTGTATGCTTATTAGCAGTGGTCCCAGAGCCTATACTGAGCAGAGAGTATTCATTCCTCTGGATGTTTCCAAGGAGGCCTCCTTGTCTCTATCACATACACCACTTTGGGCCCACTGCAGTCCTCAAGTCTATCTGTCCACATCCTGTTAGTAGGAACTGACTGATGTGCATGTAAAGGCTGACTCCCCTCTCTGATTTGATTATACCGCATCTGTGAAAATAAACCTGTTCAAACTGCTACTTCCCTCTGTGGTGTTCTGACCGACACACCTGGGTCACTGCGATTCAAGCTAGCCCTAACAGTATAAGGTAGCCCTTCGCTACATTTGTGGTCCTTCGAGCCGGATCGTAGTCGTGCTGGGAGTATGCAACGGAGTGATGAAGCATCGTGGCCCCCCTCCACTCGGCCCAAACGTCAGTTAAGACAGCCATCCTATCTGAAGGATTATGAGGTCAGTGCAGTGCGACTGAAGATCCGTGGCCCATCACGTGCCAGCCCGGCATCACACCCGCCTAGAGAGGAAGATCGGGGCTCACAGCCTCATGTGAAGTGGAGTAGACCCCCCAGGGCACATGACGATTATTTACCAAGTTTTGAGGAGAGCTATGATGACACAGGCCTGGGCTGGCGACATACCCCTATGCCCTACACTGAGGAGGGAGCCGAGCCAAGCTGGCTACACAGAGAGAGCATGCAGTACGGTTCCGCCTCACCTTATGACACTAGAAGGGAATCGCTTGAACTATCGGCCTCCGTCAAAGTGCAAGGAGCAGCGCAGCGTGATCAGGCATTCGAGCATTGGCCAATGCCTCCCCTTCCATTACCAGAGGACTCGTTAGTGCCAGAGGAAGAGGAGGGTGACGGGGAGCTGCCCCCTCCGCCATGGCCTTCCTCCGACTACCCTCCAGAGTCGGCAGCTGTCGAGGAGCAGCGAGTGGTCATTGTCATCGACCGAATGATGAGTGAGTTACAGCTCATGAGGGACAGTATGACACCCAGCATCACAGCCCACACTCATCCACCTTCGACACCTCGAAGCCTGAACACCCCTCAGCCTAGACGAGGTCCTGAACAATATGACGGCTGGTCCCCAACCCTGAGACCAGGACCCCACTCGCCCATCTCACGTCCGCAGCCCAGTATGTATCACACCAATGCAGGATCCTCAACTCAGCACCCAACTAGGCCTGATATGAGCCAACCACACCCCGCCAGAGGCAGACAGTTCTCATCAGTATCCATGAGTCAGGGAGGAGGAGAGTATAGGGGGCCGGCGCCAAAGATTCCTCTGTTTATTCATAACGACCCAATGGAGTTCTCTCGGCTAAAATTAGCTCTGTTAAATCTGCTACCCGCGGATGCTTCAGAGCTTTTCAAGTATCAGATACTTGTGGATCATGTGAAGCTTGAAGAGGCCTGTCTCATTGCCGACTCTTTCATCAACTCACCTAGGCCATACACGGACACCATGGCAGCCTTGACGGAGAAGTTTGGCCAGCCGCACCATGTAGCCTTGAAGCGGATTGCTGCAGTGATGGATTCGCCTGAGATTAAGAGAGGAGATATATCAGCCTTTGAGAGATTCTCTCTGCACATACAGTCACTTGTAGGTATGCTGCAGACATTAGGCCCAGATGGAGAAGTCGAGCTGAAATGCGGCTCACATGTGGCCCGTCTCCTTACCAAGCTTCCAATTGAGATGAGAGCGAACTTCAGGCGTCTGATGTTCCACCGTCCTGGACACACTCCTACGCTGCTCGACCTGGCAGAATGGCTTCGATATGAATCGTGGTGCCAAGGATACGACAACCCTTCTGACATCCGTGCCCAAGGGCTGTCTGGCTACCGAGCTGAGAAGCGTCGCAGTAAGCCCATAGCCACGGTTCTACGGTTCAAGCAACTAGACAAGAAGTCCAGAGTTCATCCGCACTGAGACGGAAAGGCAAAGTGAAACCCTACTGTCCGTATTGCGAGGGTACAGAGCACTTCCTCAATAGGTGTCCGGCTATTCAAAAACTCACTCGAGAGGAGGTCGTAGAGTGGATTAAAGTCAACAAGAGATGCTGGAGATGCGGGAGAGGACATCAAGCAGCGCAATGTGACCTCAAAAGGCTCTGTGATGTGTGCCAAGGAAAGCATCTAAGGGTACTGCATGATCCCAACGCACACCCCAAGGTTGAGCAACCGAAAGCTGAAAGTTGTCTTGTAAGTACCAGTACGGAAGTTCTTTACCTAGACAGACCATCGTCCCATTCTCGTGTTCTGTTGAAAGTCGTCAGAGTTCTCCTGCGCAACAGGGACAGGACAGTAGATACTTATGTGATTCTGGACGATGGATCAGAGCGGACGATGCTCCTTCCTGAGGCAGTTGACAAACTGGGCCTGCATAAGAAGCCTGAAGATCTCGCTCTCCGCACAATTCAACAGGAAGTTCAAACCCTGAAGGGCGCCGCTGTCTCATTCAAAATCTCATCCCCCACTAATCCCAAGAGAACATTCCGGATAGGGGAGGCCTTCACTTCACAACGCTTGGGTTTAGCAGACCACTCTTACCCCGTGGTCAGCCTGAAGAGGAGGTACGAGCCATTTGAGCGCGTCAAGCCGCTCGTGCTGATTGGTGCAGACTACCCCCATCTACTTACCCCTGTCGAGCCGGTGAGACTGGGCCCTCCTGGAGGTCCGGCGGCCATTCGCACGAGGCTGGGATGGACGCTCCAAGGACCTGCACACCTTACCCAGTGGGCCCCGAATATCCAGCAGTGTCTCCTCACTAGTGTCTCATCCCAGATGACACATCTGATGCAGAACGTGGAGAAGCTCTGGAAGGTGGACATCCTGCCATACCAGAGTGGCAAACTGGCAGTGAGGTCAAAACAGGATAAGGAAGCGCTGGAGCTCCTGGAGGCCAGGACGGGCGAGTACAGGTTGCAGGCATCCTTAGATATGCCACGCCCCTGCTAAGGAAGCAAGGCGTCCCCCCACTCAGGGCTCCCAAGGAAGCCATCCTACCGAGCCTCAGGAGTCTAGAGAGACGCTTGGCCCGGGACCCTCTACAAGCTGAAGAGTATTGCGCAGCGATTCGGAAGTTGGTGGAAGCAGGAGCAGTCAGGAGAATCGACTCAAGCGAAGCCTCAGCCACCAATGAGTCATGGTACATACCGCACCACTTGGTGAGTCATAACGGGAAGAGTCGTTTAGTCTTCAACTGCTCTTTTCAATTCCAAGGCCGAAGTCTCAATGACACCCTCCTTCCTGGACCAACACTGGGCGCCTCTCTACTGGGAGTTTTATTACGCTTCAGGGAACATGCGGTGGCAGTTAGTGGAGACATCAGAGGCATGTTCCACCAGGTTCAGCTCTTACCAGAAGACCAGCCATTCCTCAGGTTCATATGGAGGGACATGAAGCGCGATAACCCCCCTGAAGTCTTCCAGTGGCAGGTTCTACCATTTGGTACTGCGTGCTCACCGTGCTGTGCCACCTTTGCCCTCCAGAGGCATGCAAGAGATCATGGCGGGCCAGGAGAAGGAATCCAGCATTCGGTGGAGCTCTGTTTTTATGTGGATAATTGCCTCCAGAGTGTGCACACCGCAAATGAGGCCAAAGAATTGGTGGACCGGCTCATGGAGGTACTAGCTTCTGGAGGGTTTGAGCTCAGACAGTGGGCTTGCAACATACCAGATGTACTCAGACATCTACCTGCAGAGGCGAGATCCGACAGCATGGAGCGATGGCTTTCCCATGATGAACCTGGCTTGTCGGAACCGGCCCTCGGCCTCAGCTGGCACTGGGGATCAGACACCTTAGGCTACAAGAGCCGACCTCTGGAGTATGGAGCACTGACGATGAGGAATGTCTATAAGGTACTGGCCCGACAATATGATCCCCTGGGATTTATTGCACCTTACACGACTCGTGCCAAGCTCATCGTCCAGAGCATGTGGGACAAGCCTCGTGACTGGGATGACCCATGTATCCCGCAAGACCTGCAGAAGGCATGGAAGGAATGGGAATCTGAGTTACACCTGCTACCACGCATCTCTGTACCCCGACCCTATGCTCCAGCCCTTACTGAACAGATGTTTGTTTCCAGGCAGATCCATGTGTTCAGTGATGCCTCCGAAAGGGTTTATGGCTCAGTCTCCTACCTCAGGACAGAAGATGTCCAGGGATGAGTCCATCTAGCATTCCTTGCAGCTAGGTCCAGGGTAGCACCCAGGCGGCAACATTCCATTTCCCGCCTCGAGCTTTGCGGTGCGCTGACTGCTGCTCAATTGGCCAAGACGATCGAGAGAGAGCTGACGGTGAAGACGGATAAGACAATTCTTTGGAGTGACTCGACGACCGTGTTAACCTGGTTGCAGTCAGAGTCATGCCGCTTCAAGGTCTTCATGGGCACTCGTGTAGCGGAGATCCAGGAGCTTACGGCAGAAAGTACCTGGCGCTACGTTGGCTCTGCACAGAACCCGGCCGATGATGTTACTCGTGGGAAGACCTTGGCAGAATTAGCTGAACATAATCGCTGGAGCCAAGGGCCATCTTTCCTCAGCAAGGGACCTGCTGAATGGCCATCCTCACTGGGAGAGATCCCTGAGCAGGATATCATGGAGTATAAGAAGATGGCCACATGTGGAGTGATATCAAGAGCTGACAGACAGGAGGCTCATGGAGGGCAGCCATACCTGTCCTGGAAGAGTATGGTCGAGGCGGTAGCACAAGAGATGCATAGGGCGCCGGACCAAGACGAGCCCTTGACCGCAGAGGACTATCGCCAGGCAGAGATGGAAATCTTTCAGAGAATCCAATCTGAATGCTTTCCAGAAGAGTTGCGTCATCTTAAAGCAGGAAAGGCTGTACTTCAAAGTAGTCGTCTCCTTACCCTATCACCGTATGCTGGACCCTGATGAGGGAATTATATGCGTGGGAGGGAGACTCCGACGGGCCGAATGGTTAGACCCTGCCTTTAAACATCCCATTGTCCTGGACCCCTCCCATCCCACAACGAAACTCCTTATCCAGGACTATGATGTTCGGCTCTGTCATCTGGGCCCAGAGCGAGTATTCGCTGAGATGCGTCGGAACTTTTGGATACTCCGTGGAAGAGAGGCCATACGGAGGGTGCAACACCAATGTCAGGAGTGCAGGCGATGGAAATCGAAGCCATCAGTCCCAAAGATGGCTGACCTACCTGTGGCCCGTCTGCGTCTATACAAGCCGGCGTTCTACTCCACTGGTGTCAATTGCTTCGGCCCCTTCCAAGTGAAGATAGGACGATGCTCGGAGAAAAGATGGGGCATTATCTATAAATGTCTTACCACTCAGGCAGTGCACCTGGACCTCCTGCATGCTATGGATTCTGACTCCTTCTTGATGAGCCTCAGACGGTTCGTCGCCCACCGAGGGAGTCCAATGGAGCTCTATTCGGACCAGGGCACGAACTTTAAAGGAGGTGAGAAAGAGCTCAGTGAATGGTTTGATAGCATGTCCTCTGCCCTCAAACGACTCCTAGCCAAGCAGAAGATTGATTTCCGCTTCAATCCCCCTGCAGCTCCCCACTTCGGGGGTACGTGGGAGAGGGAGATCAAATCTGTTAAGACTGCGCTGTATACTGTCATCGGAGTTCAACCTGTCTCTGAAAAAGTATTGCTTACAGTGCTACTAGAGGTCGAGGCTATACTGAACTCGAAACTGCTGGGTTACACCTCCTCCAGTGTTGCCGACTTGGATGCCGTGACTCCAAATGTCCTCTTGATGGGGCGGCTGGATGGAGCACTACCTCCAGTGGTGTACCCTAAAAGTGAGGGACTGAGCCGGCGAAGATGGCGACACTGCCAAGTCCTAGCAGATCACTTCTGGGCGAGATTCATCAGGTGCTACCTGCCAACCCTTCAATGCAGACAGAAGTGGCATGGTACCCCAGCCGATCTGACAGTAGGTTCAGTAGCCTTGTTGATGGACCCCCAGTTTCCCCGGGCACTCTGGCCAGTTGGCAGAGTGGTTAAAGTACATCCCAGTGTGGATGGGCATGTACGATCTGTAGATGTACAAGTTAAAGACAAAGTCTACACCCGGCCCGTTGCTCGGCTTATTGCTCTTCCAGTCATACCGGATGCTAAGGAGGAAAAGGAATGCCTATCAACGACTCCAGATTAAGAATACGCCTTTACATGAGCAAATTGCACGCAATTTGGGGGCGGCTGTGTAAAAGGCGATAGAGAGAGTGTCAGAGCACTGTCGTGCTAGCCAGTATGGGGACTTTTATCATGAAACGCGCTTATCGCGGCTAGCCGGAAGAAACGCTGTTCATTACTTGGAGATCGGCAGACAGCCTCCGCCACTGCTCGCGATCGGGTTTTCTGCTTAAACTAGTGTTGGAGACGTGCATCGTCATTAATATCAGCCACAATTTGGATGTAATTTGTGTTGTGTGCGTCCTATAAGAGAGAAACCACACCGTCCACCACAATCATACATCTCATGCTTCTACTGATATGTATCCAGCCCTCTCAAGAAGACAAGATCTGTGAAAGACAGTACTTAAGTTTTCCCTCTAACTGGCTCACGCCTCCCATCATTCTCAGCAACCCGTGTATGCTTATTAGCAGTGGTCCCAGAGCCTATACTGAGCAGAGAGTATTCATTCCTCTGGATGTTTCCAAGGAGGCCTCCTTGTCTCTATCACATACACCACTTTGGGCCCACTGCAGTCCTCAAGTCTATCTGTCCACATCCTGTTAGTAGGAACTGACTGATGTGCATGTAAAGGCTGACTCCCCTCTCTGATTTGATTATACCGCATCTGTGAAAATAAACCTGTTCAAACTGCTACTTCCCTCTGTGGTGTTCTGACCGACACACCTGGTTCACTGCGATTCAAGCTAGCCCTAACAGTATAAGGTAGCCCTTCGCTACACACTTCGTGGCCTTGCTCTGCTCTACTTATGTGAACTACTCCTCCCCTACACTCCTACGTGTACACGCCGGTCCTCTGATGCTCGACGGCTCTCTGTCCCAAGATTTTGACTCCTCAATGGGTGGCAGGGCATTTAGTGTTGTAGCTCCTAAACTTTGGAACTCATTTCCACCTAACCTTCATAACATTACCTCTATTTCCACCTTCAAATCTCAATTAAAGACTTATCTTTTCTCACATCATTTCAACTCCATCGCTAACTGTTAATTGGTTGTTGTTGTTGTTTTTTTCTTTCTCTCTCTATGTATTGTCCATATATGTACTTTTGTGCTCTTGGAAAGGCGCTATATAAATAAAACATACATATTATTATTGTTATTATTAACTTAGGCAGTTTTCTAAAAAATGAGCCATTTTTAACTTGCTTGGGTCCAGAACAAAATATGCAGTCCAGCTGGACAAGCATGCTAAACAAATCATCGGAAAAATATGTTATCAACTGTTAGTGATAAAATGTCGATATTTATATAATCGCAAATGGGATACCCCAAAATGCATAGAACTGGAGTCTTCATCTCATGTGAGTGTTCATGACTTCATACATATCTTACAATTTCTTTCTTTTGGAGTAAAACTTTTTTAATGAGGAAAAAATATTGAGTGCAGCTATAAAAACAACGTCAGGCAACATAAAACAATCATGAAGAGAGAGATTGAAGAGTGTTCTTACAGCACATGACTGATCATTTTCAGTTAGCACTTCTTGATACACTTGCGTGTGTAACATATTTCTGAGCTTTCCTGAATGAATTAATATTTTATTTGATATTGACGGTATGCTTCCTACACAAGGCCAAAACAAACATACACACTTCATGTTGACTCAAAATGCGGCCTCTACATTGACGTCAGTCGTCCCTAGGCCCTACACGCGTAAACAACTACACACACACTCCAAACACCTTGGGAAATCTAGTAACTCTATATCCTAAGTGTGTGATCAGCCTTTCTCGCCTGTCTCACACACTCTTTCCATCCTCACACTCCAAGGGGTAATGAAAAGAAGATAGAGGATGATTTGGGACAGGGCTGGAATGATTAGAGGGAAGAAAGTTATCAGATGGCCCAGTGGGATTCTAAATAACTGAATCTCGGGCAGTTGCAGTACTGAACTGCCACCACTAGACGGTGGTGCTTGTAACAATCGGCTCTTCAGTACGGAATCTCATTTTTTGTAAATCTACATTTATTATTTTCTTGGTCTTTTGCTCTTCTCGCTCACAGATGTTCTGCAGATTTTTAGATGGGAAATAACTGTAGTAGCTCTCTATTAAAAAAATTCACAAAATACATCAATGACATTAATAATAGCATGGGCTCACATATCAGTTTTCCATCTCGCACATAGGCTACTGTGCACACTGTAAAAAAGTGAAAATAGGCAGATGTTACCTTTAAAGATTTCTACCTGTACTGACCCTTAAAAATTACCTAGGTTGATTCGATCGTATTACGTAAACCATATTTTTAATTGAATAAAGCCATTTAAATTAGATGTTTCTACATTTTTAGGTAACCTAAGAAAATTTTTTTTTACAGTGCAATATCCTCTTTCACTAATGGATTTTCTGTATTATGTATAAACATACACAGAAAATATGTAGCCTTTGCCACATTACCTCTCTCTTTCTGAAACACAAGCTCACACAGAGGCTGCAAAAGCTGTATGTGTGTGTTTGTGTGTGCGGCAGGTCTTTTTTTGTCTTGCGTCACAGCTGTGTTGTGAGTTAGCCATTCTTTTTCTGGAACTTCCTAAAAAGTCTTTCCGTCGAGAGTGAAGTAGGCTATTTGTCTCAGTGTTTAACAAATGAGTGGGTGTGAACCTATCAGTAAGACAGAGTTAGAAAGAAAGGAGAGAGAGAGAGAAAGAGAGAGAGAGAGAGAGAGTGATGGAAAGAGTGGAGAAACCTACAAAGCCATTTGTATATTTTACTTACACTGTAAAGAGTGAACATGTGCAGTTGTTATCTTACAGACTCGGCTGAAAAAAACAGCTTAAACCATCTTAGCTGGTCTCACAGCCTGGTGTGGTTTGCTGATTTTAGAGGGGTTTGGGGCACTTGACAAGTCGGGAAACAAGCTGGCCGAACAGTTGAAGACCTAATGATGGCAGGGCTATTCAGTCATATTAAATAATATTTTTAATAAAACCAATTAATTTAGATGTTACAGCATGAAGCACCTTTTTAGGTTAGGTTACCTGACAAAACATTTGTACAGTGTACAGTGCAGTCTGAAAATTTGTCAGTCACATTTCAGGTATGTTCTGGTACAAACTGAGAAATGTTTCATTCAGATCTGGTCTTATGATCTTATCGTCAAACACTTTGTTCTCCCTCCATCTTCACTCCCTGCCACAGCTTGTCCCTTTTCATGCCTCTCTCTTTCTCTTTTTCTCTTCCTCTCTTCTCTCCCTGTGGCTGATGGTGCCAGTGTTGCATGTGGATTTGCGTCATCGGTGAGCAGTGTCTGATTGACTGGGTTAAAAATAAAGTGCAGAGAGGGGTGAGAGTTTGTATCTGTGCGTGTATGAGTGAGTGCATGAGGCTGAGAGGCTTCAGAGTGCGTTGGGATGCTGGGGCAAGTCTGTGGAATCGGAGGAAGATCCATATGGGAGCAGCGGATATTTTTAGCAGCAGAAAATGAGTTAGTCTTAAGTAACAGTGAAAATTGAATGAAGAAGATAGATGGTATTCATAAGCACTACTCTGAAGTACAAAACATGAAGAAAGACTCTACATAATATCATGTTTAAAGCCACAATTGATACCCGGGTCAAAACTGACCTGCGAACGCAAAAGATGAAATAATTTTTTTAAATGGTTATTTCTCTTAAACAAATTTATTACAAAATCTGAAAGAAAGTAAAAATGTATTGTGTATTTTGATAGTCTTGACAAAGTCCCAACGTTTGGTTCCCATACTAAAATCTATGTGGTATTTAAAAATTATTATCTACCTCTCCCTGATCAGACCTGAACGCAATAGGAGGGTTAAAGAAGAAAACCATGTTATACTTATTTGGTAATTTGAATAAATTTCACAGGTAAACTGGTTTTCCCAGCATGCACCAGGCTTGAATAATTAATGTGCTTGCATAGTTTCACTGTTTACAAGTTGATTTACACCAATATTATTGGTTATTTTGCTGTTACATTTGGTAATTTTCTTCTCAAAATGACCTGTTCATGAACAAAAACTTTATCTGTTGATTGTTACCGTCATTGTGTTTTATGCACCAATTGTTGAGATCTCAGGGTCATGTTTTTTTTTATGACTGCTAAAAAAAAGGTGATATTATCCAATGCACTGCAGTGCTTATGCTAAATTTCTATGTGGAAGGTATCTGTATGTCTTATGGTATATGACTAAATTAATAAATAATGAATGAACTGCCAGTACACTATGAAAGCATAGCTTACGTCAGTGCTACATTACTTAAGTAAAATGTACAAACAAAAGTGAGTAAAATTTACTTGAGTTCATTATGAAGTAAACTCTACTTGAGAAGTTCTAATTAAAGCCACCAAGAATTGAATTACTTGAAAATATGGGATGGGAAGATCGGATCATTTTACTGACTTGAATCTTTGAGTCTCGTTCAGCAAAATGAATGAATCTTTATTCAAGTAATTTCGTTCATTTCATTCATTTGAGCAGAATTAAATTGTTACATTTTCAATAGCCAAATCACCCCAACACATCTGCTTATGCAAACTTTGATTATAGTCCCAATAAGGAAAAATTTAAAATGCAGCCAAGGACAAATTATGAGAAATAGAATGATTAAATCACCTCTGGAATCTTCTTGTCCGAGTCGTTCGTTCTTTTGTCACTGCATCGTGTATACGGCTGTCATGTGACAAAAGAACGAACAACTCGGACCAGAAGACTCAAGAGGTGAACTAATCATTTCTGTTTCCTGTGTGAGCAATGCATAGCATATACGGCTGTCACGTGACAAAAGAACGAACGACTCGGACCAAAACACTCGAGAGGTGAACTAATCATTTCTGTTTCCTGTACAGCGCCTGTGCGGTTTTCACATAACAAAGGAATGGAGGTTGCGCAATGAACACAAAATGAACGAATCACTCTCTGAGACTACTCGTTCTTCTAAGTCACATAAAAGATTCGTTCAAAATGAACGAATCGTTCATGAACGGCCCATCACTAATCTGTTGAATTCACTAGCAATTTCTGCGTGGAAATTTTTTCCTGGGGATTCTTTTTAAGTAAGCCTCACTCCAATTTTTTTTATCCCCCTAAATTTTCCTTGTGCCCCATTTAAAACTTCTGAGGCCCCCCCGGATCAATGCCAAAACACGATTAAGGGTAACCAACCCAAACAAAATTATCACGGAGGAGCACCCCTGGTCTGACAAAAAGATAAACAGTTGCCCACCCTAAAGATCAAAATGCCTCCCCAAAATGCCTCCATCACATCCTAGTACCGCCCCTGTCCTTACGTAACACCATCACAAGGCACTTGACATAAATTAAAGTTCCTTGAGTACATAATTAGGATATTGCAGGCTCCTTGAAAGGGTGCCTAGAGGTTATTCAGAGAATTTCACCAGTGTGACATCTGAGGAACCCCAAATGGTGCTGCAAGTACTTTTAAATTTTAAAGCATCCCATCCTGGAGACCAGCATCCAAAACACATATGATGGTAGCCAGCAATGCTGTTCTTTTTAACAGCAAGGAACACTGAAAACATAGACAAGAAAAGAAAAAAAACAATACAAGATGGTGACTGTAAGGCGTGTGCCATTGAATGAGAGCTGTGAGAGAAAAGATCAGGAAATAGCACCTGAATTTATGTGTTGATGCACCGAGCTCTGCTATGATCACAATGACACATTAGAGAGACACACAGTGTAACGGCTCATGCTGTGCACAATCCCACAATGCTAGCTGTTCCTGTATGCACACACACACAAACACGGTCGTACAGTTCTAGCTGTGTGTGTACTGTACACAAACATCACACACTTTGCCCTCAGAACACTTGCCCACACACCGATCACACACAGAAGGCAGTGAGCAAACTAACACTTGCATCCTTCTCTTTGAGTCTAACAAAATGTCAGCGCAGAAAAGAAGGTGAGGAAGAAAAGGAGTGTGAGAGAGAAAACAGTACAGCAAAGAAAGAAAGTGAGGATATCACCCAGAGAGGAACAAGCAAAACAGTAAAAAAAAAAAGAAAAAAAAAAGAGAAGGACTAAGACACACAGAGAGAGAGAGAGAAAAGAGAAGAAGAAATGTAAAAGAAGCAACCTGAAAAGAAGCAATCTGAATGAGAGAAAAGACTGGTTATACTGTATGGGGTCCACTGTGAATAGAGGCTTTAAGCAGGAGGAAAATGATGGCATGCATTCAGCGGTGACTGTGGTTCATTATCGGCTCAATGACAGAGGGAAAAAGGAACATATGAGTGAGAAAATAACAGAGAAATAGACTGAATGATATAGGTCAGTGTAATGCAAGAACTGCAAAAGGAGTACAGGGCATAGTGTGTTAAGCATAAACACAGATATAGTTATAGATAGTAGAGAACATTTATCTTTGTGTCATTTTGGACTTACACTGACACCTAGCAGCTTGGAAGCAGCATAATTTCAAATCAATAGTTTTCCGTTTCAGATCCCATTGTAGAAATGTAGAATTCACACACAGTCAGCCATGATTACTTTAATCAATGAGTGAAAGTGTAAAATAACAGGACGGTTACTGAGATTAAGCAAATAGTATTCTGCTGTTCATGTGATTCTAACATGGCAGCCCCCATGTGCGGACCCTCTCCACGTAGAATAAAACGGCTTTTATAAGGTTACTGATATGAATGGAGTCTTCATTTTAGTGTGAGTGGTCATGATTTATTACTTACTGTATACTGCAAAATTACAGTTCAGGTCTTTAGGAGTTCAACTTTTTTAATGAGTGCACCTTTAAATGAATGGAACGCTCAAGGTACCTGGTCTCAGAACAGTTTGAAAAGCATCTTATTTTCATTCTATATCCATATACAGCCTCCAAAGGCAGCATTTTTGTACGAAGCCTTTCGGACACTTTCATACCTCAAACATGAATTTTGAAGCCGCATTCGGGCGAATTACAATCATCCCTATGCCCTACTCACTACAAAGGACAGAGCTCTTGATGTGGACACTCTGAAGGAAGCATGGCATTACAGTTTGAATATACCCTTTGCTAAAGTTCTTATGTAAGGGCCCTTTGTGAAAAATGTATCTTTCTTACTTCCAATTGGAACAAACCTTTGAGTGGTGTCCCCTTCCTGAAGTGCCCTTCAAGAATGCAAAAATTGAGTCTGGAAAACACCCTTCATTTGTGTGTCTTTTTTTGTGATGCGGACGTGACATGCAGACCTCTAATGGCAAATGACTGTATAGACAGCCTTTTCAACATCTGCTGGCCTGATTACTAAACGCATTTGTTCTGAAATTAATTAATCGACAATCAATAAGCTTAATCGATAAAATTATTATCGACAATTAATTCGATTAATTGTTAACATCCCTACTACCAAGATATAGTTTACGAGTTCACTGGTACATATAGTCCTGGAGATCATTAAGGTAAACAGATTTGGCATGCTGTTAATACTGGAGGGGTGCGAGCTCAGGACTGGGCTTGAGTTCTGAATGTCTTGACATTATACAACAAAATATCAAACCAAGTGGCATTTAATTTAAAGAAAGATAGCACAAATCCAGTTTTCAAGCAAAACATTTTCCAAAAAGAAGCTTGTTATGTTTGCAATGATAAAACAACGGATATAGGCCTACTGTTCAAAATTAAAAGAAAAGTATTCAGACACTTCTTGGTTATCAGACATTGGTGGAACATGTCCATAGTCAATGTCTTTACCAAATGAATTTCACCTGTGGTTACTCTAGCTAGGGTACTTGTGTCAACTTAAGTGGAAGTGACTCCATACATCTACTAAAAATGACCTTGAGACCAGGTGGTTAAAAGAGATGGCAAAAGTGTCTCAGAAAAATGTAGTTAGCTCTGAGCAAAAGTTTAGCTAGCATCATTTGTTTGCAGATGCCACTTGGTTTGATATTTTATTTATGCAATGAAATTAATACATTTTTAAGTGTGACTTAGTGTCTAAAAAGTGATCTTTTTGGAGCCACTGAAGATATAAGTATAGATTATTAGAGTACTGTTTTACATTTCAGACACAACAGATTGCATATGAGATAAATTTGTTATAACATGACGAAACACCGTGGATAAAGTGCAGCCGTAGTGATGCAGCCTTTCGTAAGTTTTGCATTCTATTTAGAGACATCAGTGACGTTCAGTTTCTTAGTGTACTAGAGACACATGGCCTTTTGCAGTACATAATTAATAATCTGTTTGGTCTTGCGCTTTACACAGATTTGAGTGTGTCAGATAAACACTTCACTCACGTTCATTCTCACAGTAATGCTTGGGTGTTGAGATGCTGTTATTATTCTCAGTAGTCATACGTCAGTGAAACAAAACACACAGTGCTATGTCGAAACAAAATAGCTTTTCAAAATGAAATCAAAGTCACATCAGGCACTCGAACACAATGCCTCTGAATGCGCCACTAGGATGCCTTTTTTGGTTGATGTCATCATCACACACACTAAAATAAAGTCGCTCTGAATTTCTGAATGGCTTTTACCCTTCAAGATACAAAAAAATGCAGTTTGATTTACAGTGGCCCCAAACGTACTTGGATGCTGTGATAATGTTGAGTTTGTGGGCAATGGAGGAGTCAGGAGACAACGAACAGTCAATGTGAGTATTTTAATTACTCTTTCAACATTAAATAAAAACTTAAACAAAAAGGGCTCTTGGTGGCCAAAATACACAAGCGAGTCAACAGTTCTTGTAGCACACACAGGAACAGTCTCTGGTCTCTCCTCCCCCACTCTGATGCTCTGGCGTGCCTTTTCAGGTCTCCCTCCACCATCACTATAATTAGAGACAGGTGACGAGCCTTACCGCTCTCTCTCTCCCACAGACCAACACATGACCACGCCCCCCATGCCACAGATGCTTAAAAACCAAGTGATGTATCAACTGCAAACATGCAAACCTTTCCTTAAAACTAACTATAATTTTCTTAGCTATTTTTGCAACTACTTTTAACCAACTGGTCCTTTAAGGTCATTTTTACTGGATGAATATGTAATTTCCCCTCAAGTTCACACAGGTGTCCACCAGTGTTGGTTAAGTTACTTAAAAATAGTAATCCACTACAAATTACTAATTATTTACCTAAAATTGTAACAAGATTAATTTACTAATTAATAAATTGAAAAAGTAGTCACATTACTAATTACTTAACCTTTACTAAAACACTTTTCCGCTCAACAAATTCAAAATAATGTCTAAACTTCTTCCTTGTTCAATGGTACACACAAGTTATACACTCAGCACCTTACATTTCTCCTTCAAAATGACTCGTTACGGGGCCATAATTAATGTATTCTACATAAATCATATATTAGAAATAAGCATACGTAATTAAATCAATTGAAAGTCAGAAACTGTAATCTGATTACTAGAATTTAAAATGTAATGCATTACACTAACTTTTTTTGACTAAAAAGTAATTAGACTACAGTATCTAATTACTTTGTAATTGGATTACACCCAACACTGGTGTCCACACAGAGTAACTACAGGATTACAATAAGATTAACAACCACAAATTGTCCAAAACCTTGTTGATTTCAAGTCAGTATTTCTAGTATTTATTTAGTTTAATGATTTAAAACTAAACAAAATTCTATTTGTGACATGTTTTGCTTGAAAAGTGTGCTTGTGCTATGTTTCTGAAAAATGCATGCCATTTTGACATTTTAAAGTGTAGCCTAAGTGTCCAAATATGTTTAAGGCTACTGTAAATAAATACAATATATTCAGTTTGTGCACTGTGACAGATATAGATCACATCAGTATATTAACAGATAATATATAAGGAGAAAGGCAAAGGCTGAAACACAAAGTGCATAAATGCTGTTTTAGTCAGTGTAAACACGAATGAGAACCAGAGACCAGAAGTGGGTCTGTGAGTAGGCAGAAAAGAAAGAAAGACAGCAATTAATGCAATACAATGCATCTGTCAAGACAGACAGGAAAAGTCTGACAGCTTGTTATTTGCTTTTTGTCAGAAGCGTGACTTGATGTCTTTATCTAATTATAATCTTGTGTTGTCGTAGCAGGAAGTGATGTATAAGGCTAAAGAACTTTCCAGATGCAAAAATAAGGTTCATTTGGGTTTCAGCCTTTCCATGACTTTGTTTTACCATGATTTTACTTAAAGTGAACTAAATCAACACAATTTTAGAACATTTTGTCACAACTTGATTTCATTGTGCTCTATTCATTTAAATTTGTAAAATTAAGTTTACTTAATCCATTTGAGTTGGGACTACATGATTACTTTTTGTGGTGTTAATGTAGCATTGATGAAACTGAGCAGAGGATCACCATTTCCTAGCATGCTTTGCATGGTACTCGAAAGGAAGAGTAAATGTTACAATTAAGTGTTATTTTATGTGTTTTTGTGCAAGGTGAATGTAAAAGGGGATACTTGTTAGTGTTTAATGATTAGTTATGTTGAAATTTGGAAGAGTTTCTATTATGTTGGAGTTTTGGGGGTTACCATTATGTTGAATGCTTGGACTAACAATAAGAACTGGTAGATGTTGTACATTAAATTTAATGTTCACTTAGTTGAGCAAATGCTGTGCTAAAGATAGCGTAGTTATTAAACTACACTCTAACTAGCATGTATTTAGTATGCTAACCTTCACTAGTTAGTACTTAAAGAAATCAAAGAGATTTATTTGAGTTACATTGGCATGTCTAATTTTGTTGGGTTTACCCAATTCAACTAGGTTCTTTCTACACAAAGTGTTTGTGTTGGGATTACATAGTAATTTTAAGTTAAGAAAACTCTTTTTAAACACGTGGAACCACTGTCCCCGATTGAATCATGTTCAGCCAAAGAGCTCTTTTTTTTTTTTTTTTTTAATGCTGGATGCTCTCTTGTTTCTTACGCAGTCATGGCAACATCATTATTTTTTACAGTTTTAAGATGAGCCTCTTGTCAATTGCGTGGCTCCACTCCAGTACTGAATGCTCCTGGCCAACGGCGGCATCGATTTCCTCTAGTGTCTCTTGTGGACACTCTGTTTTGAGTTGCCCAGCAATGTGTCTAGGATGGATTTGATCTAATCAAAACTAATTTTCAGAAGGGCCATTGGAACTGGAGCTCAGATGCAATCAATGACTCTAAGTAGCCATATAAGACAATCCAATCAAGTCTTCATATATTTGCTGCATTCTAAAGCCCACACACACAGCACGATTCTAAGTTATTTACACCTAATGACTGTAAATGTTCATGAGATTAACTGATGACCGAAGGTGAGATAACAGTTTCTGTTAATATGTAGGGATCCTGATATTAACATAAATACAAATATGTAAATATTTACATGGATTAAGGTCCAAAAAACACGAAAAACAATTATCAAACAATGAATAGTAATAATAAAGATTTCACCTAGATTTTAGGGACACTAAAAAGAATGGAAGAAGAGAGAGAGAGAGAGAGAGAGAGAGAGAGAGAGAGAGAGAGAGAGATTGAATCATCACTACTGGCTCTGAAGGCATAAACTGCAACAAAGATACATCAGAGAATTAGATTAGTGTGAGGGAAATGAAGAAAATGTGAGAAAGAGAGAGAGAGAGAGAGGGGGGGAGATAGTGAAGGTACCGTAGGGATCTGTAACATTTGATTGTGGTTGTTCGTCATTAGATTCACCTGCAACCCCATTACAAGGCTCTGGGCTTAGTTGTAACTATTCTAATACCAAGACAGAAAGCAGAGCAGGGCAGTTATACTGGAGCAGAGCAGTGTCTGTGACTCTGTGTGTTTGAGGACACATCTATAATATATAACCTATTATATAACCCGCCCCTGACTGCTCTTCTGTGTACTTTACACAAACAACAGGATATTTGATTTCTATTTGCTTAAATTCAAATATGTTAATTTAATGAAATAAAAATGTACACTTAACACTTTACAATAAGTTTCCATTCGTTAACATTAGTTAATGCATTAGGTATCATGAACAAACTATGAACAATATATTTTTTTCAGCATGTATTAATATTAGTTAATATTAGTTAATAGAAATACAATTCTTCATTGTAAGGTCATTGTGCATTAACTAATATTAACTAATACAACTTTCTTTTTCTTTTACTTTTGTTTTTTGGATTTTCTCCCCTTTTCTCCCCAGTTTGGCTTGCCCAATTCCCAATGCACTCTAAGTCCTCATGGTGGCGTAGTGACTTGCCTCAATCCGGGTGGTGGAGGACGAATCTCAGTTGCCTCCGCGTCTGAGACAGTCAATCCACACATCTTATTACGTGGCTTGTTGAGCGCGTTACTGTGGAGACCTAGCGCGTGTGGAGGCTTCAAGCTATTCTCCGTGGCATCCACGAAACAACTCACCATGCGCCACACCAAGAGCAAACCACATTATAGCGACCACGAGGAGGTTAACCCAACGTGACTCTACCCAGCCTAGCAACCGGGCCAACTGGTTGCTTAGGAAGCCTGACTGAAGTCACTCAGCACGCCCTGGATTCGAACTTGCGACTCCAGGTGTGGTAGTCAGTGTCTTTACTTGGTGAGCTACCCAGGTCCCCCACATATACAACTTTTGATTTAAAAAATTTCAAATATGTTGAAATTAACTGAGATTAACAAATACTGTAAAAGTATTGTTCATTCATGTTAACTAATGTTGTTAACAAATGTTAACAAATGGAGCCTTATTGTAAAGTGTTACCAATGTATTTAATTTTGTCCCTGTCCCACTGGACTTTGTTTTGTTTGGCCTAAGATATTAACACAATGACTTTCAGGGGCCCAACTTTTCAAAAGGAATTTTATAGCTAATTTTCGGGTGTGATTATTTTAGGTTAGTCTCACACAACACAAATTGTCTTTTGGCACCCCATCACAGTTAGCCAAACGGCAGCTATCTTAAAGGAATATACGATTGCATCTGAGGCATGCTGTCGATGACCACAGGATATAATTTCAGCTCTTCCATCAAACAAGACGCCTCCTTAAAGTAATGCACTTACAATGGAAGTCTAGGTGACAATCATACCTGAGGGTTTAAAAACAAAATTTGCTGATTGTATTTTTATTAAAGCACTCACAATTTTTTATTATTTGACCTGTTGTTCAAACCATCCTTTTGAAGTGGGACTAGGTGGATGAACTTAATGTTATGTTACCAACATAATTCCTGTCAGTAGAAATTGCTTCTTGTAAACAGTACTTTGTGGTTAGTTATGTCATGTCTTTCTAGCATCCTTGTGTATCATGCACAAATTTCTAGGTTTACTGGGTTTAAATGGTCATGACATGAGTTGAAAGATTATAAAAAAAGGTGTGATGATTTTTATATTTTAATGTTTATTTTGGAAATTAAGTATACTCTATGGATAATAATAATAATGGAAAGTATTCAAGCAGCATACTGTTGCTATGGGCAGCCCATCAGGCAATAACTTAAAGGAATATTCGAGGTTCAATAAAAGTTAAGCTCAATCGACAGCATTTGTGGCATAATATTGATTAACACAAAAATGTATTTCGACTTGTCCCTCCTTTTCTTTAAAGAAGCAAAAATCTGGGTTACAGTGAGGCACTTGAAATTGTGAAAAAAAAAGAAAAGAAAAGTGAATGGGGCCAATCTGCTTCAACAGAAAAATGTATGTAAATGTTTTTATTAACAAATAAGCTTCACATTTTTGCCTTTAAACCATCCAAAAAATTGGCCCCATTCACTTCTATAGTAAGTGCCTCACTGTAACCTTAATATTTGCTTTTTTTATATATATAGAAAAGGGGGAATGAGTCGAAATAATTTTTTGTGGTAATCAACATTATGCCACAAATGCTGTCGATTGAGCTTAGCTTGAATTAAACTTTGAATATTCCTTAAAGTGTGACGCAGTTTCTAAACTTAGTGATGACTTTATTCTGCCCTCTCTATGCAACAGGACAAAGTACATCTGCCATTATATGTGGGCTGCCACAGTAGAGCACTCCCTTAGGGCACTACAAAGCCACTCTTGGAACACTAGATGGCATACAGATTTAATGCATTAGGCTATTGGCCCGCACGCTAATCAAGACTTGTGTGCAACATCCCACTAAGTGCAGTCTATATTCCACTAGTTCCACTCTATGAGTCATGTGCCATTTCTTTCCCAAGCTTTTGGTTTCCTAAACGCCTTCTTTCCATCCACCTCTTCTGTATCGCACTCGTCCTATCCTTCCTCTGTCATAATCCTTTTGTTGTTGTTTTTCATTTATTTGTCCTCCTCTCACACTCAACACAACTGTACCACAACCCAAATGCTGTCAGTCATGCCATACACTTGGCTGTCTGTTGGCAATAGGGTAATAAACATGATACACCCTTCCAGCTGGTGGATGTAGGTGGAGCGGGGAAAGCCTGTTTGTCCAGTCATTCTGTGTTGTGTAGGTGAAGAGGGAGGGAGGAAAAGAGAGAGGCGTCCAGAACATGCGTGAATGGAGGAGGTGCTAAAACAACATGGATTTCCACTGGGTCCACTGTTGTCTTTCAGTTTGTCTGCCTGTCTGTCTATCTGGATTTGTAGACTGCTAGTAAACCTTTGTGGTTGTTACACAAGAATGGTGCTACGTGATAAGCATTTTCCGCACATACACTTTTAATGCGATTAACATTTATCTCACAAATTAAAGATAATTTTATGGGATTGGATGTGAACCTAACCAGTGTTGTGAACATAGAATGAGCCTATATAGTGCAGAAAACTTTAGACTAAACAACATTATCAGTGGATACATACCAAAAATGAAAAAAGTGGTACCCTACAATTGTATATAACACTTAAAATGTACTTTTGTTGATGTAACAATGTATTCAGGTTGATTTTGTGATGTTAGATCATATTTTTGACTTGAATAAAACCAGTTAATTTGGTTGTTACCATATGTTAACATCTTTTCAGCATACTTTCTATTCATTGGTCTATACAGTTACTTTTCTCTCAGCAGTTAACTGTATGTAGTAATAACTTTAGTCACCCATTATTAAATCTCAAATTGCGATTATTTCAGTGTTTCAACTTCAGATATCTATTTGAAGTCATGACTTCTGTGCCTCTAGAGAATAGAGTCTCCTTAGCACATATTGCATTGGTTTCCTTTAGGCTTGTCACTAATAATGCGGAGGAAAGCAATATCCAGAGGCATTTCGGATCCAAAGCCAAGAAACGAGCTGTGTGTCTATTTCATGTGCCTCGTGCACTACTTCTCGCCTGTTCTCTGTTCAGTCATTAACGGGCGCCTTGCCCGCCCTTTCCAAACTACGTCTCCACAATCGTGGTGCTCTACGTAACTCTGAGCTAAGACGTACGACTTCCCTCGGTCCAAACTAGTGCGCTAAAGCCCTCCCTACCTCACTCCGCCCCGCCTTTTCCGTTTGCCGCCCTCGCTTGGGCTTGACCCGACTGGTGACGTCGTAGAGAATCCGTGGTGCCCACAACCGTAGGCGCGCATCGCGCTCTGGTATAAAATGGGCCCGGGACCGATCATTCGGCACTCTCTCAGTCGCTCCGACACGGGAACCAGAACATCAGCGGAGATAGCAGGGAATCATTCGTTAAACTCCTCAGGCTAACTCGCTCTCGTCTTTGGTTCGGAATGGAAACATCTACTTTTACGCGGAGCCAACGCAGCTCCATTGCGCACAAATTTAAGGGTGAGTTTCTGCTTCTTTTTTGTTCATATCTTGTCTGGATCTGCATTTAAAGTGCTGTAACTTTTCTCAAGTGCTTAAAGTATGGGAATTATTGCCTTTAAAGAACTTCAAAGAGATAGAATATGAACAAGTGTCAGGGATGTATTTGGTTTTGTGCAGCAACAGTTGGTTCCAATATCTTTTGTCTTTGATGCTTAAGATGTTTTAAAGTAATGTTTTGAGATTATACATTCAGATTTTATTCACACAAAATTAATATAAGCAAGTGTTTGATTCTATTTTAAAGTTGTACATTTTGAAGAAGAGTCATGTTTAAAATTAAATTTGAAAATTCGCTTTGAGATTCATAAAACACAAAAGAGCTACTGTCATTATTATTATGTATTTTTATTGTAATATTAGACACAAATAGTATTGTATATGAAGATACGTTTATTGACGACTTCATTGGTTTCAGCACCAGAGTGATTGGACAGCTCCCGTCTAGGCGTTAAGCATGAACGCGCGCTTTAGCCAATGCAAAAATTTTAGTAATGTGACGCGCTTCTCTCTTTCCATCAGGCGCTCTCTCGCTCTGGCTGGTTGTCTGGCTGGTCGTGGTAAAGCCCGTGCCAGCGCAGAACTGCCCTCACCGGTGCGTGTGTTACCCGACACCCATGACAGTGAGCTGCCAGGCGCAGAACTTCACCATTGTGCCCACCGGCATGCCCTATGAATCCCAGCGCGTTTTTCTGCAAAACAACCGCATTACTGAACTGAGAGTGGGGTCCTTTGCTTTTGGCACACAGGTAAGGATGAGCATATGTGTGTGTTTGTGTGTGTGTGTGTGTGTGTGTGTATGATCTTACTTAACTACAGTTTGGGGACAAATTTGTACCCAAAAGTGAGCCAAATGAGACAAAACCTCCCATTGAGGTCCTCATTTTGAGAAACAATCCACGTATAAATTAAATAAAGATTTTTAACATTCTAATAATGCAAAGAGTTAGGGTTAGGTGAAGGTGTGGGTTAGGTTTAGTTTATAGTAATTACAATTAGCTTTATATAAAAACAATAGAAGTCCATGTAATGTCCCCATTTAGATAGCTGAGCAAACGTGTGTGTGTGTGTGTGTGTGTACAGTAAATGAGTAAGAGTGTGAGAATGTTTAATCCTGATATTTGTGGATAAACTGTACATTGATGCATATTTATTAAGCCTACAGAAAAATATGAGATATGAGAACTACTTTACCAAAGGGAAATGGCAAATGTATAACACACCCTTCTTTTTTCTCCCCCCCAAATCTTCACCTTATTACATTTTCCACACATCAACCCACTTATTTCATGTTTGCAATCATTACCTCTCCCTTCTTTCTCCCCAACTTGCTTGTTCTTCCATCTCTTCAACTATCCTTTACCCTGTGCTCCCTATTCCTCCATGATTCCTATTTTCTGTCCATCTATTCATCACATGCCAGGTCTTGTGGCTCTTCTCCAACAACATCACCTGGATCGAGGCTGGTGCATTCAGTGAGCTGCGTGATTTGGAGGAACTCGATCTGGGTGACAACCCTCACCTGCACCGTCTTGAGGGTGGAGCTTTCCGCGGCCTGGAGAAGCTCCAGAGCCTCCACATGCACCGCTGCCGCCTGGCTGCCCTCCCCCATGACATCTTCCACAAGCTTTACAGCCTGCAGTTCCTCTACCTGCAGGAGAACCAACTCCACTTCATCCAGGATGATCTCTTTGCTGACCTGATCAACCTCAGTCAGCTCTTCCTGCACGGCAACCGCATACGCACTCTGTCCGAGAATGTGTTCCGTGGCCTGGTCAACCTTGACAGGTTGCTGCTCCATGACAACAGGGTCCGTCAGGTCAACCGCCGTGCTTTTCGCGACCTGGGCAGGCTGACCATGCTCTTCCTCTTCAACAACTCCCTGGCAGAGCTGCCCGGACAGGCCATGCGGGACATTGCCTCCATTGAGTTTCTGCGGCTGAACAACAACCCCTGGGCCTGCGGCTGTGAGGCTCGCCCTCTGTGGGAGTTCTTCCGTGGCGCCCGTCTCTCCAGTTCTGAGGTGCTGTGCGCCTCCCCAGCCCCTCGTCGCGGACAGGACCTGCGCTTCCTGAGGGAGATGGACTTCGCTCTGTGCCCCCTCCCTGACCCTGGCTCCCTTGCTGGCACGACCACCACCACCTTCAGCACCAAGACCCGTTGGTGGTTCTCCAAGCACAAGCCTGCCAGCACCTCCAAGGGCATCTTTGAGAAGAGTTCTGAGACCAAGGCGTACCCCTTCCCTGGAGGAAAATCCTCAATCACATCTACATCCACAAAGTATGAGCTTGGGGATGAAGAAGCTCTTCTTCCCAAGCTTGACCCAGAAGAGTACTGGGCCAACTATGGCAATGAAGATGCAGGTGTCACCTCCCTGCGCTGCTTTGAGCTTGAGTGCCCACCCGAATTCGAGTCTCTGCCCCCCTCCTCCTCTTATTTGCGATCCTCATCTTCTTCTCTCTTGCTACTCTCCATGTCTGTCTTGACTGGCTCTGTCCATCTTCTGTTTGGCTGAATCTATCAATCTCCGAAGAACCCTCATCCCCCTCATTTTTCTCCTCTTTGGAGGAGGGAAAACCCTGTTTGCTCAATTAAACTCTTAAATGCCTTGATTCCTGTTTACCATCAACCTCACCTGTATCTTTGTTCTGTTCAGTTTGAGCCTCTAGGTCTTGGCATCTAGAGGGCACTACACTGATTTAGGATACAGTGGTGAGCAGGGAATGTTGGGCAGTACAGGTCCTTCAGGAAATGTATGAAAATTTTTCAGAGGGCTTGTTTAGTGAAGCAGAAACTCTGTCCTTCTTTTTTGAGGGCACATGTACTCAACGCCATCTCTGACACTGTCAGTGCAGACAGAGGATATGAATCTTCATCTTAGGTTTATGTACAATATTTGTATGCTTCTAACTTTCAACCACTCTTAAGTGCTTCTATGATAGTTAGTTGTAATTATAGCTTGTAATGTCATCACGACAACCTCTCTCTAACTTTCCAAATAATGCTGTCACTGCTAATGCCATAGCTACATTTATAGCTCTGTTAATTGTTACTGGTAACAGTATCTTGAGCAAATCATTTGACTAGCAGAAGGGTCTCAAAATTATTCAGAGCTTGAAGAGCAAAAGACGAAAGTGTGAAGGAGCAGAGTGAAACACAGAAAGTGGAGCCAGGAGCTTAGAAGTAGAAGCAGAGATTACCAAAATCATGGTAAGAAAGGTGCGCATACAGTATAGAGAGCGAGAGAGAGTACACACAAGAGAAGGCAAAATATTTTATTACATCACCCACCAGCTATGAAAGCAATTATCACTTCTGTAAATACGACATCTTGGCAGAGAGAGCTGTAAATAGTGCTACGAAAGGCCTTATGTTTTCACTGTTCTGATTGGCCAAGAATGTCACTGTGGGTAATGTCAGTTATGGTATTTCTTCGGCCAGTGCATGGAAAGATCAATTAATGGCACGAGTTATTTTTATGAGTGTTCTTTTTATGTTTGGCTGCATGAATTTTGAAATACTGTTAACATGTTGTGTCTTAACCGTCAAATAGATTCAAACTAATTCTTTCCAAGACTATATTCTTTTTTGAAATTCATATTTGTAATTGCTTTTTTCTCACTTCCTGTGAGACATTGGCAAACTCCATCCTTTCTTATTTTAACTATCAATTTAGATCAACAGTCAATACCAGTCAAGAAATAATTGGCATTATGCTAAAACTAGGAATGACTTTAAGGAAAAAGCAATAAATGGAAACTTAAGAAAGAATGAGATCATTTCTCAACTGTGAAAGTGATGCAGACTTTATAGCTGGCTTTATAGCTTTGACATCTCTACTGTTCCTTAAAGTGGTTTGACTAGTGGGCAAAGCTGATTGGTAAATCAATAAGACGTGCTTGCTGACAGACTGGTAGACTGTCAGAATAATGTCTACCACTGGTCATGGATGACTTTGTTTGGTCTGCTTCTCAAACATTCTTTACCTGTACTTGCCTTGTCTTTCTCTCCAATTTTGTTCTTTGGGAGGCATGCTGATGTCATAGCTTTCCTCATTGGTCCTTTCCTTGCCTAGTAGGGAAATAAGATGAGAGGGCAAGGGCAAGGACAAGAGGAGAGAAAGAAAAAGAAAAGTACAGAAAGAGGAAGAGAGAAAGAGTGGAAAGCAGGGGCAGTTGTGGGTGGTAGAGGCGAAAAGATAGAATAATAAAGGATGGACATGTGAATAAATATGGAGAAATGCATTCTAATGTAGAAAATAAGATTTCATCTTCCGAGAAATGTGATACAGTGGATTGAAAATGGGTTTTTGGTCTCATTGCTCATCTTTAGGGACCAAAACAAGATCAATACCAATTAATTAATCCAGCAAGATCTTGTTTTCTTTAGTGTTCTACTGTTAATTGTAGCAATATCTTGTCTTATGTTTACCTTGAGATAGTATAGAAGCAAATAATACTGCCATTTTCCCCCACAGGCGATCCTGAATGTTGCCATGACAAATTTATGTCTTATAACTGTTTGTGTGATGTGTGTGTGTTATGTAAACATCAGCTGAAACGGGTAAGGTCAAACTGCCTTGAGGTGCTCTCGAGTGACCATATTTGTGAGGTCGCTCACAGATGACCAAAGCATTAGTTATACCTTTTTACCCAATGTATGTATCATGTGCATTTGAATGCAAGACTGTGAAAGAATGTGCTGCTGAATCTTTTCACTAGGAAAAACAAAGTGCTGGACAAAAAGCATGACAAAATAATAAATGCTTATCTGTGGATAAGAAACATATTTAGTGTGGGCGTACTTTTTTCCTCCATTCAACACCCAAGGCTCTATAGTAGAATCTCACATGTGCTCTTTCTCTCTCTCTCTTCTCACAATCTGACCTCACCTGGTACATACAGACAGACAGACAGACAGACACACACACACACACACACACACACACACACACCCTTCTTCTCCATTGCTTGTATAGTTCTTTGAATGAAAAATTACTAACTATTACATGCAGTTACCATGCAACCAAACAGGCCATCATTCAGAGCTCTAAACTGTCTCAATTCAGAGCTGCAGAGCATGTGAGGCTAATTTAAGTTAACGCACCCTGAGGAAGAAACATAAATGCAAAAGAATGGTGTTATTGGACAAAGTATTCACAAAATACGTGGTTCTTCTTCCATCCATCCATCCATCCGTCCATCCTTCCATCCATCTTTCTTTCTTTCTTTCTTTCTTTCTTCTATACATCCATCCATCCTTCCATCTTTCTTCATCCATCCATCCATCTTTCTTTATTCTTCCATCCTTCCTTCCATCTTTCTTTCTTTCTTCTTCCATCCATCTGTCCATTCTTTTTTCTTTTTCTTTCTTCTGTCCATCCATAATCCTTCCTTCTATCGTTCTTTCTACTTCCATCCATCTGTCCATCTTCCTTCTTCTTTCTTTCTTTCTTTCTTTCTTTCTTTCTTTCTTCTTCCATCCATCTGTCCATCTTCCTTCCATCTTTCTTTCTTTCTTTCTTTCTTTCTTCTTCCATCCATCCATGCATCCATCCTTCCTTCCATCTTTCTTTCTTCTCCCATCCATACTTCCTTCCATCTTTTTTCTTTCTTTCTTTCTTTCTTTCTTTCATTCATTCTTTTTTCTTTCTTTCTTCTTCCATCCATCCATTCATAGTTCTTTTTTCTTTTTTCCAACCAACCAAAGCTGTACTGACTTTAACAGATGGCTCTCGCTGAAAGAGCAGCAAGATGAAGAGTTTACTCAGTCTCCCACCATTTGCAAAGGCAGCCTGCTTAACAGAAATACACACTAAACACGCACACAAACGTGTGAGTCCTGGTGAGAGGCTCAAGTTCTCTTTCTGTCAATTCCACAGTAATTAATCCAAGGAAACTTGAAATATTCTTTAGACTATTGCCATCAGGCGGTTTCATTTTTCATCCAGTGCTTAGTCTTCAACTTGTTTGTGTTACATCTTGTGCTGATTGTAAATTAAAGAGATCAATGTGATGTGAAGCACACTCATGTCAAAGTTTATTTTTTAAACTGTGGAAATTGTGGATTGTATGACTGTGGCATGAAGGGCATAGTCATGTGTCAGTCTGCGGGAGAGGGAGAGCGGTAAGGCTCGTCACCTGGCTACGCCCCCATGCCACAATGATATCTGCATCTTGATGCCCCATTGGATGAAGCACAATTGCGTAAATAGGGCCCTTTATCATCCCACCCATCATCTACGTACCCATTGGCTGTTGGCCATGCTGCTTAATAAGACAGTAAGTTGGCTGACAATGGAAGGGTGGTGACCATGTCAATATCATGGCAGGCTGTTGGACGTTGATCGAATGAGTCATTGAACGCATGAATGGGGGAATACGTGTCCGGAGGAATGAAGCAACTTTCTTCTTCTTTTTCTTTTTTTTTTTTTTTATACCGGAAGTTGCTCATCACAGTGAGCTGGAAGTGTTTATAATCGCCCCCACGAGAAACAAATGTCAATTAATAAGATTACTGGTACATTTCAACACGTACACACAGACACTGCATGTTTGTGATGTTCAGTTTATTTATGCAAAAACGCATGCATACACATATTTTGTAGACATTGGAGCTGTAATCACTTTTCTTTCATACATGAACGTACACGCACACACATACAAACACACACACACACACACACACACACACATACAATTATAAACAGAAATTTCTCATTACTAGCTAGCTGCTTTTGTTATTATCCTGCTGTGTTTAAGTAGGCTTATATTAGCAATCATTTCAATAAATTCCCACATCTGTCTCACATGCAGCTCATCTTCATTCATCTCACATTCTTTGTTGAATGTTACACATTCTCTTTTTTTTTTAACACTGTCTTCTTTTGGTCTTTCTGCTCTGTTTGTCGTCATCAGCTTCACTCTCTCACCACTCTCTAACCTTCCTCGCTCTCGTTTTCCAATTCACTCTTTCTGCTTCTTCTATTTTTCCAGCTCTTCTTGACCTGTCATGAGCATGTCACCTATATCGTCTTATCTCCCTGCTGAAAAGACCAGCTTAACCAGTATGCAATTCCCATGCTGGTCTATGTTGGTTAGTGCTGGTTTGTTGCTAGATCTTTTTTTCTATCTTTCTTTCTTTACATATTGTGCAGGTGTTTAGAGCACAGTGCAAAAACTGCAGTGTTTTATTGAATAATGAGCCCAAGAATCGATTTGTTTTTGAGGCCCAGCATTTAATAGTGTCCTCATTATCCTGTCCTCATATAGAGAATAAGCAAGAATGTCTAATGCAGGGTGAAAATATTGCATCAAATCTTCGCAAATCTCTTCGGTGTCTCAATCCCCTTACTCTGCACCCCCTTCATTCCTCCTTACATACTGACAAGAAGTACCTCATTTTCATCTTGTTTTCATTTAGATGTGTTCTCAAACTGTGAGTATTGCACAACTCACATATTCCTCTAATTAAATGAAGGAAAGAAACAGAGTTTGATGAGAAAACTTGAAAGGGAATAAAAAGAGAGACAGCAAGAGGAAGACGGACTGAAAGAGACATTAGCAGGGCTGAAATAGTGTGCAAAGCAGTAAATCAAATGCAGGGAGGAGTGAAAGGAGATGTGAGATATTTGACTCACATTCTTGGCAGATTTCAGTGGCACAGACATTTGGAGAGTTTATGAATTGCGTATGCAAAGTCACACACTTTGTGCGGGCGCACACATACACACTCATTTAGTCCTAATCACACATTCTCAGAGCGCTGCACTCGTCCTGCAGTGAGGCAGACGGTTTTCAAACAGAGTGCGTCATTCTCATAAGTCGACCGTTGAGAGATCATGTGCATCCACCGCCTGCATCACAATCTCATTCACACTGCAGCACCTCAACTGTTTTCATATGAAGCTCAAAACCTTGATGTTTATCCTAAAACCCCTATTAACTGGATCCATGGAAGATGTCATGGAAGACTTGATTAAAGCTATCAGTTAATGAAGAAGTTGACTCTCTGCCTGTGCATTTCTATCTCTTTATGTGTTTGTTTGAGTGGGTACATGTAATTTGTGTATTTATGTGTGTGCTGAAATTGAAAAGAAATCTATATTGAAATAATGATTTAAAATTGGAGCTTTGTGGCTCTTAGTCCATTTATGTTAGTTTTGAGACTATCTACTGTATATGCTAGTATATGCCCAAAAGTTGGCAAAACTATCTTTAGCAGATATTTGGAACATTTTGCATAATACATGACATTTTTGTCCAATAAAATGCTTTCTAGAATGAGAATGTCCCCTCCCCCTAATACAACTAGCTACACTATAATACTGTATACTATTGTTTACTATACTATGGAAATGCCTTGTTGATGAGAGAGGTCAGTGGAGAATGGCCAGAATGGTTCGAGCTGACAGAAAAGCTATGGTGACTCAGATAACCACTCTGTAAAATTGTAGTGAGCAGAATAGCATCTCAGAATGCACAACATGTCAAACCTTTAAGCAGATGGGCTACAACAGCAGAAGACCACGTCAGGAACATAGTGTTCCTAATAATGTACTCAGTGAATGTACATCAATACAGTGTTACATCTATGGATGTATTGGAGTGTTTTATTTGATTATTTACTTGTTTAATTACATCCATGCATGTATGGCTTAAGCCTAATTGCAACTGGCAATTTTGCTTGCTTTGTGCTTTGTTTTTCCTGTTTTGTTGTATCTCCCTCTTTCCTCCCTGCAGGCTGCTCAACATCAGGTGCCTGCAATAATGACTGCCAATCACTTCTTGGTCAGGATTGGTTTGGGAGGGGAAAGTAGGTTAAAAACCCAGCAGAATCTCATTGCTATAGAGTCTCACCTTTCCTGTCTCAGATCCTTTTGCTGCATATTAATATAGCTGTTAATAGTTGTGATTGCATGTTATTGTGTTGTTAGTTACAACTGAGTCTCTTTGTCTTTGTTTGTCTGTTTATTGAGATTGATTTCAGCCACAACCTTTTTATATATTGTAAATAGTAAAAACTTTGTAAATTTAAGTTGTAGGGAGGTGGGTGTCATTTTTTATTATTTTTTTTATCCTGTTTTTGGTAAGGTAGATGACTCCCCTTCATGTAATTTTGTTTGTTTTGGCCTTGCCCCTTCCTAAAACCACTTCATTTCAGTTTTATTTTATTTATTTTTGATAAAAAAAAATATGTTTGCTTTAAAAAATAGTTTTCTTTGGGTGCTTAGATGGGAGAAGGGAACCCCAGCCGCTGCTTTTCTTCCATCGGGCCGAACGGCTCTGAGAATGGTGAGGAAAGATTCCAGTAGCACTTCCACTTGAGCACGGTTCGCCACGATTACAAACCGTGTTCGTGAAATGGCTTTAGTATGTGGCGACTCACGATTGTCAGTTTGCCAACGCCAAGGTAACTTATTTGTTTCTGGGCAGCTGGCAAAGTTAGCTATGGGGAAAATGTTTTTAATATAAAAAACAAATTATGTTTGGTGTATCTTCATGATTTTATGATGGTTTAACTTAGTGGTTCTCAAAGTGTGGGGCTGACCTGTTCTCAAATCCCTTTCACACATTCAGCAAAAATAGTGACAATACACACAAGAACCAATGTGTGCAATTTCTTCACCTCTTCCTTTTCTCCTGCCTTGTTCACCTATGTTTGTGTGACCTTCGGACATTTTTGTCATTTTCATTTTTGTTTTTTCAATCATTTTGGCTGTGTTAATGCCAATGGCATAAATTTGGCCAAAGGTGTGTATTTTTTGGGGAATTTTGATTATTTCAACCTCAGTTCCTATAATACATCTATAATACACTGTGTACACAAAATAACCTTTGACCTTAAGGACAAATATGTCCCCATTAAAACTGCAATATTTGATCCCAGTGCCATTAAATCATAAAATCATTTATTCTATGATATTATGCTTTCATTCCGGAACCCTGGCTTCAAAATTGTAATTTTTTAAATTTTCCACCAGATGGCGCCATTTTTCTCATGTTTAGCCTATGGAGCAAATACATGCTTTTTTCCTATTTTCTGTTTGCTGTACTGTAGAGCACTGTGGGCCAATTGAATAAATGATGCAGCTAAAATTGTGTGGGTGTATTGGTATGGATGTCAAAGTGTGTTTTTTATGTGTGTATTGAGAAAATTTGTGTGTGTGTGTGTGTGGCATTTTGTAAACAAACTGCCATTTAAAGGTTTAAAATCCTGAAAATGAATGAATAGTTGGTAGTTATGATCAGGACTGATGTTGGTTAAAAAATCTAAGTCAGTGAAAGTGGAAAATAATATTAATATATAATTTTTTGACGTGGACATTTTTGTCCTCTAAGGTGAAAGTTTTTATTGTTTCAAAGGAGGGTGTAACCAAATAAATTTGAGAACCACTGGTTTAATTAATGTAGTACATTATTTTTCTACATGCCTTTTTTGTCAGGGAGGTAGATTATACACTAGCTAGCTTATATTTGTTACATACACTCCCTTCGATAACCACCAGAGAGCGCCATCACCCGAGTATTAACTGTTCTTATGAACTACAGTTCCAATTATCCTCAGCAGGACTGATTACAATGCACCTGTACCCATTTCATGGACTATTTAAGCACTAGAAACACAGGGCTCAGTGCGAAAACTTGTTTTTGCCCTGGCTAACAATTTGGAGCATTTTTCTATTCTAGTCTGCCTGTTCTTATCATCTTGACTCATTTCTGCCTGCCTTATGACCTTGATCTGTTCCTGGAATACTCTTTGTCATTGTTTGCTGCCTGCCTCGACCCTCTGTCTGTTTTGTGACCACGGTTATTGGATTTGCCTACATAGCTTTACATTTTGGATATTGACCTCTGCCTGTTGTATATTCTCTGTGACCTTACTAGTAAAGCTGCAAATAGATCTACCTTCTGTTTCTCCTGTGTCTATGTTACAGAAGACTTCACCACCTACTGATCCAGCAGCAATTTTTCAGCTCTCCAACGAACTCTCCGCTCAGACTGGTGGACTGGCAGTTCATTAGCAACAATTACCATGGCTGACCTCGTTGACAGAGGAGATGGTGAAAACGCTGCAAAACCTTCACTTACCCGCAACAAACCCATCTCCGCCGACACCTCAGCCAGGTCCAGTGGAAAATCCGACAACACAGAATCCCATCACCGCCAATCCACAACTCGCCTTCCTAGATAAGTTTGACGGCACACCTTCTAAATGTAAGGGATTTCTGATGCGATGCTCAATGTTCGTGGTCAACAACATACGCTCTCTCCCACGGAGGAGAGTCGCATTTGTTTTGTATGTTCGCTGCTCACTGGGAGGGTGTTGGATTGGGCTACTGTCGTGTGGTCTAATGAGGGTTCGAAATTCACTTCCTTCACCAGCTTCAAACAACGCTTTTGTGAGGTGCCCCCATCCAGAGTAAAATAATCTGAAATTAATCCATTTGTTTGTACCACCTCTACCAGTTGTCTATAAAGTAATTTAATCCATCCAATAAAAGTATTCCCGAACCCGTATATTTCCAAAATCTTAAAAAGATTATCCATTCTACTGTATCAAACGCCTTTTCAGTGTCAAGTGAGATGGAAGCAACCGGAGTCTGATCATTCGCCACTGACCACATGATATTGATGAAACGCCTAATGTTATCAGAAGAGCTGTGGCCCCAAATAAACCCCACCTGATCTATATGTATAAGAGATGTCATAACTTTACTTGATCAGTTAGCCAAAATTTTTGACAATATTTTTACATCTAGCTGGATCATGGAAATTGGACGGTAACTCTTATACTCGCTTGGATCTTTGTCCTTGGTTGGCAGAAGCTTTCCATTCTTTAATGATTCCATATAAACTTCTAACAAAAGTGAAGCCAGTTCTGTAGCATAAGATCTAAAAAATTCAGCAGCAAAACCGTCTGGCCCTGGAGCCTTGCCTGTAGGCAAGGCCTTAATTACCTTGTCAAGCTCCTCCAAGGTTATCTCAGAATGAGGAGAATTCTTTTTTTGCTCAGTTGTCAGTTTTGGGAGTTCTAATGGTTCCCCAAAGTTTCTAATATCTTCAACAGTACATGAAGACGTGGAACTATAAAGATCAAGATTACTTTAAAAGCATTATTAATATCAATGGCCAAGGTAAATATTTCACCACCAGCAGATTTCACTGAGGGAATGGTAGAAAAAGACTCTCTCTGCTTTATATATATCTAGCCAAAAGCTTCCCTGTTTTGTTCCCCGACTCAAAGTATGACTGTCTTGCCCTGAATAACCAAAACTCTACCTTCTGCGACAAAATAGTATTATGTCTGTATTTCAATAGGGTCAATTCTCTGAGGCCATCAAACGACATTCGGCACTTCAGCTCTGCCTTGGCACTTTTAATATTCCCTTCCGGAGAGTTGCGTGGCGCCATGCGAGAGTTCGATGTGTGAACGGTCTTTGCTAGTTTTTAATACTTTTTATGTATAAACTGGTGAGATTCTATACACCCTGATCCATAACTGTTCTATGAAGTCAATATGTCAAAGAAGTCAAAATCCTCGGGCTCTGGAGACATTAAAAGACACTTACGTGCTCAAACTGATACCCCAGACAGGGCCGCAGACCAGGGACTCGGTTTGGGCGGTGCGACGGGAGAGATTCAGCATCAACTGTCGAGCATGTCGGCAATGCTGGCGAAGGTCTTTGCTGACTTGGAGGATCTTGCTGTAATACGTCGATTGATCACTGCCATGGAGATTAAATTCTCTGAGTTGGTAACAAGAGTGTCAGACGTTGAGAAATGGACCGATTATCTGGAGTCATTCGAGAGGGAATTAGCTGCTAACCCGCTAGCGACCAAGACCCTTTTTGGGTCACGTTTGGGAAAAGTTGGAAGACTTAGAGAATCATAGCATTGAAACAACATCAGAATTGTTGGAATTCCTGAGAATGAAGAAGGCCGAGATATGGTGAAATTCCTGAGTCTGCTCAACATAACAGGCCATAAGCTGGAAATCGAGCGAGCTCACAGGGTTTCAGTTCGGAGATCCGTTGAGGGAGACAGGCCTGATCAATTCTGGCCAAATTTCTGAGATCATCCGATAAAGATCTTGTGTATGTGAGGCGAGGAGTAAAGGAAGGCTTTCTTGGAAGAACCACAACATTTTCTTGTTCCCAGACTTTACGAACTGATGTTCCCGGCCAAATTGAGAATAGATACTAAGGATGGCCACAAAATATTTACATGCCCACAGCAAGCAATGTCCTTCATAAAGTCAATGGAATGAGTAAGTTATTGTGTGATACTGTCTATGCAGCCAAGTGGACCTGAGTCACTGAACATTCACTTGTTCGTCCAAGGAACTGAGCACTTTTGTTTCTTTTTGTGCTGGTTCTGCCTAGCGGCTGGAGTATGTTTTGTGAGTAACACTCCTTTGGGACAGTTTGTGGATGAATCTGCACATTCTTTGTTCTTATGCCTCCTATTGGTTGGAGTTTGTTTTGTGGAATATTTCTTGCAAAACATTGGAGTGATTAGGGCATTTTTTGCACTCATGTAACAGCTGAGTGAGCCTGACTCACTGAACATTCACTTGACTGTCCGAGAAAACTGGGCGCCTTTTTATTTGTTTTTTGTTTTTTTGTGCTAGTTCCGCCTAATGGCTGGAGTTTGTTTTGTGGAGGAACACACCTTCGGAACAGTTATGTGGATGAATCTACACGTCTTTGTGTTTATCCCGCCTATTGGCTGGAGTTTGTTTAATAGATTATTTTCTGTTGTGTAATTCTGTCTCACAAAATTTGTATAGAAACACCGGACTTGAGCAATCCGACAGCAAAGATGTCGCAGGGGCTCTTGTAGGAGTACATGGACTGTTTGAGTTTAGAAGGATGGATGCCAGTTGGCGCTGTTGTGTGTGGGGTTAATGTGCATGTTTTTCTTTTTTCTGTTTATTTGGTTCAGGGGAAGTTCAGGGTTTGATTGTTGCACTAACGTTGGAAGGTGGTCTTTATAATTTTATTTTTGACACACAATCTATTTTTTCTCATATGTCAAAATGTCAAATGTTAATGAGTGGATTTTCGAGGTCACGTCACGCCATGTGAGGAGCGGACGTGTGAGCGACGAGCTCTGCGCACTTTGCTAGTTTTTTTTATTATTTTCATGTTATAATCCAGTGAGATTCAATACACCTAGTTACATATTTGTTCTTTGAGGTAAACATGGCAAAGAAGTCAAAATCCTCAGGCTCTGGAGACATTAAAAGACACTTATGTGCTCAAGCTGAAACCTCTGACGGGCCTGCAGACCGGGGACTCAATTTGGATTGTGTAGTGGGAGAGATTCAACGGCAACTGTCCAACATGCCTGTGATGCTGACAAAGGTTGTTGCTGACTTGGAGGATCTCTCTGTAATACGTCGATCGATTACGGTGATGGAAAAAAGAGTGGCAAATTTTGAGAAACGGATCGATTATCTGGAGTCATCGACCAAAATAGACATGGGAAACATTTTGGAAAAATTGGAAGATCTCGAAAATAGGAGCCAAAAAAATAATATACGGATTGTTGGAATTCCTGAGCATGAAGAAGGCAGAGATATGGTGAAATTCCTTAACAAGCTCTTCCCGAGTCTGCTCGATATAACAGGCCATAAGCTAGAAATCGAGCGAGCTAAAAGAGTCCTGGCTCACAGATCTGCTGAGGGAAAAAGGCCCCGATCAATTCTGGCCACATTTTTGAAATCATCCGATAAAGATCTCGTGTTGCACGAGGCGAGGAGCAAAGGAAAGCTTTATTTGAAGAATCACAATATTTTCTTGTTCCCGGATTTTGCGAATTCGACAAGAGAGAAATGCAATCGATTCAAGGAGTGTAAGAAACTTTTGCATCAACAGAAGATCGCTTTTGCACTGATGTTTCCGGCCAAACTGAGAATAGATACGAAGGATGGCCACAAAGTATTTTCGTGTCCCAAACAAGCACTGTCCTTCATAAATACATTGGAGTGAGTAAGCCATTTGGTGTTTCTCTTGTGAGTAGATTGACTCGCTGAACATGCACTCGACTGTCGGAGGAAGCTGGGCGCCATTTTTGTTTCTGTTTGTGTTGGTTCCGCCTAGCGGCTGGAGTTTGTTTTGTGGAATAACACTTCTCCTTCAAGAAACTTTTGCATTGACGGAGGATCGCTTTTACACTGGGGTTCCCGGCCAGATTGAGAGTGGATGCTGGGGATGGCCGCAAAATATCTACATGACCACACAAAGGATGTCTTTAATAAAGTTGACGGACTGAGTAAGTCATGGTGTATTTTTTTATGTGGCCTCCGAGTGAATTTGACTCTTGACCATTCGAGGAATCGTGATGCCTGTTTTGTTTCTTTTTGTGCTGGTTCCGCCTAGCAGCTGGAGTTTGTTTTGTGGAATAATACTGCTTTGGGACAGTTGTGGATGAATCTGTTCGTTTCTTGTGCTTATGCCTCCTGTTGGCTGGAGTTTGTTTTGTGGAGTATTTTTGTGGGACACTGGAATGATTACGTCATCTGCTGCACTCGTAAACAGCCGCTCACTGAACACTTGTTTGTCTGTCCGAGGAAACTGAATGGCTTTATATTGGTTGGAATTTGTTTTGTGGAGGATCACACCTGGTCCTCAGTATCTTCTGTGGGCATGGCTTGGGAGGCACTTAAGGCGGTTCTTAGGGGTCGGATCATACAGTATGCCTCCTTTACCAAAAAATCCAAAGCACGAGAACTCATGGAGTTGGAAGGGAATATTAAAAGTGCAGAGGCAGAGCTGAAGCGCCGAATGTCGTCTGATGGCCTCAGAGAATTGACCCGATTGAAATATAGATATAATACTATTTTGACGTGGAAAGTGGAGTTTTGGTTATTCAGGGCATGACAGTCATACTTTGAGTTGGGGGACAAAGCAAGGAAGCTTTTGGCTAGATATATAAAGCAGAGAGAGTCTTTTTCTACCATTCCCTCAGTGAAATCTGCTGGTGGTGAAATTTTTACCTAGGCCATTTATATTAATAATGCCTTTAAAGAGTTCTATCTTGATCTTTATAGTTTCACATCTTCATCTACTGATGAAGATATTAGAAAATTTGTGGAATCATTAGAACTCCCTAAATTGATGACTGAGCAAAAATATTCTCTTGATTCTGAGATAACCTTAGAGGAGGTTGACGAGTTAATTAAGGCCTTACCTACCAGCAAGGCTCCAGGGCCAGATGGTTTTGCCGCTGAATTTCTTAGATCTTATACTACAGAATTGGCTCCACTTTTGTTAGAAATTTATATGGAATCATTAAAGAATGGAAAGCTTCCCCCAACTATGACACAAGCCAGGATCAGTCTGATTCTTAAAAAGGACAAAGATCCAAGTGAGTGTAGATGTTACCGTCCAATTTCCCAGATCCAGCTTGATGTAAAAATTTTGTCAAAAATTTTGGCTAACCGATTAAGTAAAGTTTTGACATCTCTTATACATATAGATCAGGTGGGGTTTATTCAGGGCTGTAGCTCTTCTGATAACATTAGGCGTTTCATCAATATCATGTGGTCAGTAGTGAATGATCAGTCTCATTGCCTGATAAGTCTCGAGTCTCGCTGCCATCTCACTTGACGCTGAAAATGCATTTGATATGGTAGAATGGGATTATCTTTTTAAGATTTTTGAAATTTATGGGTTCAGGAGTACATTTATTGGTTGGATTATGTTTCTTTATAGACACCCTGTAGCAGCGGTACAAACAAATGGATTAATTTCAGATTATTTTACTCAGAATAGGGGCACTCGGCAGGGTTGCCCTCTTTCCTCATTATTGTTCTGTCTTGCCCTGGAACCATTAGCAGCCGCAATAAGAAAGGAGGATGATTTTCCAGGGGTGATGGCGGGAGGTGTGGCGCATAAGCTTCTGCTTTACGCAGATGATATTTTATTATTCATCTCTGACTTTACTAGATCTATGCCTTGCCTCCACAGAATTATTAATTCCTTTTCCAAGTTCTCAGGATACAAAGTCAATCTGTCTAAATCCGAAGCTTTGGCTCTGACAGCGTACTGTCCAGTAACGGCCTTCCAGCCAGGCACTTTAATAAAAAGGTTTTTGAGCAATGTGGACAGGTGGGCTTCATTACATTTATCGATGACTGGGAAGGTTAATGTTATTGAAATGAACTGTATTCCAAAATTCAACTACCTGCTACAGTCACTCCCTATAGATGTCCCCATCTCTTATTTCAAGCAATTTGATAGCATAGCAAAGTCCTTCATTTGGAATGGTAAACGTCCCAGACTACATTTCAACAAATTACATAGGCCAATTGACAAATGTGGGCTTGGCCTTCACAAGATTTAGTTTTATTATAATGCATTCGGTCTCAGGCATTTGACTCATTGGTTGCTTCCACCTGAATGAGCCCCTCCCTGGTTTTGTCATTGAACAGGAAGTCCTTACCCCTATTTCGCCATTGCAAAGCCTTTCTATCAAACTAACTGGAGAAGTTAAGTCACACCCCATTATTTCACATTTGCATGTGATTTGGACAAGAGTGGCCAGGGTATTAAATTCGGACATTTATTTAAATGTTGCCTCAAGCATATGGCTGAACCCCAAATTATGTATCAACAAGTCCCCTTTCTTTTGGTCAGAGTGGATTGTGAGGGGGGTTACTACACTCGGCGACCTGTATGAGAGTGGAGTGTTGAGAACTTTTGAGAATTTGGGTGATCATTTTGGGATTCCCAGATCTCAGTTTTATAGGTATTTACAGCTGCGCCACATGCTCTGTACTATTTTTAGGGGTAGCATACACCTATTATAAAAAATTTCAAGTCTACATTTAGAGATGCATTAAATTGTCTGATGCAATTTAAGATTTTACATAGATTCTATTGGACCCCCTCTAGATTGTATATACTGAGTCTTAAAGACACACCCATCTGCTGGTGATGCCAGTTAGAAGACTGGGACACAACCAATGTTTTTTGGTGGTGTGATAAGATCCAAGAATTTTGGTTGAGGGTTCAGAATTTTATGTGTGATGTATTGGGTATTCAAATTTGAATTCAAAATTGTTCGGAAGGAAGGGTTTAAGTTTATCTAATTTCATTCCGTATTTTCTCTCATGTTTATTTAATCTGTCACTGGAATCAATAAAAAATGTTAATAACAAAGAACGTGCAGATTCATCCACAACACTGTCCTGAAGGAGTGCTGCTGCACAAAACAAACTCCAGCGGCTAGGTGGAACAAGCACTAAAAGAAACAAAAAAGGCGCTCGGCTTCCTCGGACGATCAAGTGGATGTTCAGTGAGTCGGTCCACTTGGCTGCAGTGTGAGTACCACAAAATAACTTACTCCATTGACTTTATGAAGGACATCGTTTGCTGGGGACATGTAAATACTTTACGGCCATCTTTAGCATCTATTCTCAGTTTGGCTGGGAACATCAGTGCAAAAGCGATCTTCCGTTGATGTAAGAGTTTCCTGCATTCCTTGAATCGATCACGTTTCTCTCTTGTCGAATTCTCAAAGTCTGGGAACAAGAAAATGCTGTGGTTCTTCCAAGAAAGCCTTCCTTTACTCCTCGCCTGGCGTAACACGAGATCTTTATTGGATGATCTCAGAAATTTGGCCAGAATTGTTCGGGGTCTGTCTCCCTCAGCGGATCACCAAGCCGGAACCCTGTGAGCTTGCTCGATTTCCAGCTTATGGTCTGTTATGTCGAGCAGACTCGGAAAGAGCCCGTCCATAAATTTCACCATATCCCGACCTTATTCGTCCTCAGGAATTCCAACAATTCGGACATTATTCTGCCGGTTGCGGTTCTCCAAATTCTCCAACTTCTCCCAGACGATCTCCAAATCCATCTTGGTCGCTAGCGGATTAGCAGCTAATTCCCTCTCTGATGACTCCAGATAATCTATCCATTTCTCGACATTCCCCACTCTTGCAACCACCTCAGTGAATTTCGTCTCCATGGCAGCGATCGATCGATGTATTACAGCAAGATCCTCCAAGTCAGCATTGCCGACACGTTCAACAATTCTTGCCGAATTTCCTTCACTTCTCCGGCCAACTCGGCTCCTGGGCTTGCGGCCTTGTCAAGGGCATCAGCTTGAGCACATAAGTGTCTTTTAATGTCTCCAGAACTCGAGGATTTTGAATTCTTTGACATATTGTCTTCCTATAACAGTTAAGGATCAGGGTGTATCAAATCTCACCGGTTTATGACATAAAAAGTATCAAAAATAGCAAAATGTACAGAGCTCGCCGTTCACGCCGTTCACACGTCGCATGGTGTCACGTGACCCAGTTGGTGAACATTAATAATCATTGCAAAATGACTCAGAAAAATGTGTTAGTTAGTTCTGAGAAATGCTCTAACATCATTTGTTTTTTGACAACTATTCCAGTTTTTGCATCCCATGACCCCACCAACACTACACTATTAATACATTTTCACCTGAAAGTGTGTGACAAAACAGATGAACAAATTAAACGTCATCCCTTTTATTAACATGCTGCCAATCCCTTGATTCCCCATCCAGAGTCATAATCATTTCGACCCAAGCAATAACTAATACACTCACTGTACGAATAACATGAACATCCGCACAGATTTTTTCTTTCTCATTGTGCTTTGAGTGATCAGATTTATCTGTGAATAAAGCTGTAGTCATAGATCAACTTACTGTGCATGTTTGTGTGATGTCAGATGTTTGATTAAAACATTTCATAAACGGTTGCTTAAACAACATTTAATATAATCTGCAGTGAATATTAAAAACTTTTACCGCAGACTACTTTCACAGAAATCTATTGACTTTCTGTTGTACTTGATAAATAGGACTATATCAAGATAAATATGCCACTGTCTTCTCCTTTATCTGTATTTTGGTCCATATTGGTTCATGCTATACTTAGCTGCTTATTACAATGTCTAGGAATATTCCAGGTTCAATACAATTTAAGCTCATTTAACAGCACCTGTACTTACTGTTGATTACCACAAAAATTAATTTAGACTCGTCCCTCCTTTTCTTTAAAAAAAGCAAAAATCGAGGTTACAGTGAGGCACTTACAATGGAAGTGAATGGGACCAATTTTTGGAGGGTTTAAAGGCTGAAATGTGAAGCTTAAAATGAATAAAAGCACTAACACGAATTCTTCTGTTACAACTTATGCATTATTTGAGCTGTAAAATTGTTTAAATCGTAATTTTTAGGGCTTGCTTACATTACATCGTCATGGCAATGAAGTTGTAAAATTGGCTATAACTTTACACAGAAATGGTAAGTGGTTTTATTACACTAAAATAATATTGTTTATGTCTTGTGGCTATACTTTTGAAATTGTGAGTATTTTAATGTTTTCAGATTGGCCCCATTCACTTCCATTGTTAGTGACTCACTGTAACCCAGATGTTTGCTTTTATTTAAGAAAAGAGGGGAGGAGTCAAAATGAATTTTTGTGGTAATCATCATTATGGTACAAATGCTGTCGATTAAGCTTAACTAGAATTGAACCTGGAATATTCCTTTAAAGTAAAGCTCCTATAAAACAAACAGATCTTTTATATCTTACAAAAGAAATACTTCACTATCTTTTAAGTTAATTTACTTAGTTTTTTGTGACTGATCCACATGAATTCTCAGTTGTTACAATTGGCCAAAAATCTCTTCTTTCTCCACTTTTTGTTTGTGAAGTGCTTATTATTAAGCCTAGAATTGGAATTTACTGCTTATGTACAGTATCTTTATTAACTTTTTCATTATTTATGAGCATTTCAAATATTCATGTCTTCTTCCTTCTTTCCTTATAAAGTCCTATCTCTGTTTCGTCCCTCACCGCTACATCTTCCTCCACTTTACGCAGACTTTTTTCTCTGCATCAGCTTGTCTACGTCTCTGCTGCGGTTTTCGTCATTCTCAATCTTTTGTTTAATTCCTGCCTCTGCTCCTTCTCCACCCTTTCTCATCTTGTCTCACTCTTGCTAACTCTTTCTCTCTTTGTTCTTCTTCCTGCGTCAGCCTATTTTTGATCTTGCTTGTCTCGGCAGTGCGTAGAGGATCTCAGTGAGTCAAAAATAAACCAGAACAGATCCAGTGTTGTGCCCTGGGACACTCACACATACCATCTCTTTCAAGATGGCCACCAATAATGAGTCATCCAATGTCTCTCTCCATTCATCTGCCTTACAGCCTGTGTGCTCTTATAGAACTCTCTCTGATAGATAGATAGATAGATAGATAGATAGATAAATAGATAGATAGATAGATAGATAGATAGATAGATAGATAGATAGATAATGGCTTCTGTAAAGCAATATTTGTCATGGATTCTGAAAGACAATGCATTCAAACTCACAAAATATATTAACACCCGAATCAGGAAAAGAAACTGTGATGGGCATGGTTTCAGGAAATAAGCTGACGTCACGTGGAATTCACTGCAATTTACTTTGAAACAATGCTTTTGCTTCAGCATCTAATCCTGAGTGTCACTGGTAGTTTTTCATGTGCTTCCAGTGCCCTCAAGAGGTGAAAGTTCACAACAGACAAATTCAATGACCCAGATATTCCTCTACTGCTCAGTATGATTTATATAGTTTAGCTTATCTTTTGATTACATCTCTGTGAAAGTAGTGACTGTTGATAATCCATCAATTTATTTGATATAATGGAAGTGTATTGTGTTCCAAATGTTTTAAAGTGTTTTAAAACAGCAACAATCATTAATTCAAATAAAATGCTCAAAATCTGATGGGATAGAAGCTTCGTTTGGCTGTAAAACCTCTAAATTAACTGTGTCTGTGATGGTTTTATATATAAAAAAGGTCAAGTCTAATTTATATAATGAGTTGTTTGTAGTAATATTAGATACTGAAAATCTCTTCTTCTGCACAAAGGTAACTTCTAACTTCTGGCCACGAGGGGGCATCATTGTACATATGTCTTCTATGTGTTCTTAAGGTTGAATACAGCTGCATTTTATTTAAATTTGTAACACAGCCTCAAAGAGCTTTATGACTTTATGAAAAATGTAAGTGAAAACAAAATATTAATATTAAATTATTGATAATATGTAATACGAAAATCATAATAGATAAATGACTGGGCTATTTAATCTGCTGATTTTGTTGCGTGAATTAAAATTGATTTGAGTTTGATTTGAATTAAATAACGAACTGATCTGAACGGATGAAAACTGCATCATTTTATGTTTACATTTTACATTTATAGAAAAGGTATTGATTTTTTGAATGATTTAATAATCCATGCATAAAGGGCCACTTCACATAGCAGGAGGCACTTTACATAGGTTACAACTCGTCAATAAACAGTGAAGTACATGGCTGTTTGAATAAGAGGCAATCAATGAACACAACCAATAAACAACAAAAATATTATTCTGTAGAGTCTAACTGATGTGAGATCTTACACTTGTGTTCTTGCTTAAATTTTGCTTTGAATATTAAAATATGAAAACCTGTCATAAAATCATTAATTACATTTTAAAACCTATGATAAGCCTACTCAATCATGGCCTCCTAATAATCCCCATCCACTAATTGGCTCTATAACTCTACTCTCTCCTCTCCACCAATAGCTGGTGTGTGTGATGAGCGTACTGGTGCACTATGGCTGCCGTCGCATCATCCAGGTGGATGCTGCACACTGGTGGTGGTTTAGGAGAGTCCTCTATTCACTGTGTAAAGTGCTTTGAGTGTAGTGTCAGAAAAGCGCTATATAAATGTAACGTTCATTCATTTATTGTATTAATTTTTACACAAATTAGGACTGTCGCTCATTTGATCAGTAATGTCATTTCCGTCACAACTTCAAGACCATTCTTGCAATATGAAATTTGAGACATGCGATGTGAAAATTCATTTTTTGTTTGACATATTTTTAACACAGAATATGAAGAGTACCGTAAACAGTACTTTGTGAAATTGAGAATTAAGTGCATGGACATTTTAATGCTGCTTACATGATTTGTCAAAAACTGTCCTAATTTACCTTACTTTACCCAAATGTTGTCCTTTGTGTTCATTGATCACCCCATGTTGAAAATCATGTGGGGCATTGTTCATTGTGAAATTTAGTCTTTTTCATTTTTAGTCCAAGTATATACAGTGTCAATAAAAAGTATGTGAATCCTTTGGAATGAGTTGGTTTTCTATATTAATTTGTCGTAAAATGTGATCTCATCTTCATCAAAGTCACAAGTATAGACAAACACAATGTGCTTTAACAACACACAAACAATTATAATCTTTCATATCTTTATTGAACACATCCCATTAAACATTCACAGTGCTGTGGAAAAAGTAAGTGAACCCTTGGATTCAATAACTGGTCAATCCTCCTTTGGAAGTAATAAAATCAACCAAGTGTTTCCAGTAGCTGCGGATTAGACCTGCAGAATGTTCAGAAGGAATTTTGGACCATTCTTCCTTACAGAACTGCTTCTGCTCAGCCATATTCTTAGGATATCTAGTGTGAATGGCTCTCTTGAGGTCATTCCACAGCATCTTTATTGGGTTAAAGTCAGGGCTCTGACTGATCCACTCCAAAAGGTGGATTTTCTTTTTTTTTTAAGCCATTCTGTAGTGGATTTACTTCAATGTTTAGGGTCATTTTCCTGCTGCATCACCCAGCTTCTACTGAACTTCAGCTGGTGCACAGCCACCCTGACATTATCCTGTAGGATATCTTGTTAATCTTTGGAATTAATTTTTCCCTCGATGATAGTGGTCCAGGCCCCAAAGCAATAACGCAGCCCCAAATCATGATGCTCCCTCCACCGTACTTCACCGTTGGGATGTTTTCATGTTGGTATGCAGTGTTCTTTTTAAGCCATACATAATGCTGCTTGTTCTTCCCAAATGATTCAACCTTAGTTTCATCAGTCCACAAAACATTTTTCCAGTAGCGTTGTGGAGTGTAAAGGTGGTCTTTGGCAAACGTCAGGCGCACAGCAATGTTTTTGATGGAAAGCAGCGGCTTCCTTTGTGGTGTCCTGCCATGGACACCATGCCTTTTCCTTCATGTCTTTATCTGTCACTCTAGTGTTCTTTTTTTTTTTTTTTTTACCTCACTGAGCATTTTGCAGTGTGCCCTTTGAGTCATCTTGGCTGGATGGCCACTTCTAGGGAGAGTAGCCACAGTACTAAATCGTCTCCATTTATAAAACATTTGTCTAACTGTGGACATATGAATATCTAAGCTCTTCAAGATAGCTTTGTAACCATTTTTATGCAAAGCAACAATTCTTGATCGTAGGTCTTCTGAGATCCCTTTTTTACGAGGCATGGTACACGTCAGCAGATGCTTCTTGTGAATAACAAACTCAAAATGTTTGAGTGCTTTTTATAAGTCAAAGTAGCTCTAACCCACACCTCCAATCTCATTTCATTAACTGGATGCCAGGTTTGCCAACTCCTGACTCTAATTAGCTTTTGTTGACGTCATTAGCCTAGGGGTTCACATACTTTTTTCCAACCTACACTGTGAATGTTTGAATGATGTATTCAATATGTACAAGAACAATACAATAATTTGTGTGTTATTAATTTAAACAGATCGTGTTTGTTCATTATTGTAACTTAGATGAAGACCAAATCAGATTTTAAGACAAATTTATACATTAATGCAGGTAATTCCAAAGGGTTCACATACTTTTTCTTGCCACTGTATATTCTTTGATCATCATTCCAGTTAAATGGATTTCTGCTTGTGTATTTCTAACAGTTATTTTGGATGACCATTAAGCCTACTTGTTTTAACTTCGATATTGAATTTGCAATTACCAAAATTATTTGCACTTGAGTCCTACACTCTGTTTGTCTTATGTTGGCTTGACACGAACGCTGAGTGAGAAGGGAATCTCTGAGAAAAACTTTATTATAATTATAATGATGCTGAGGGAAAAGAAAATGGATTTTGCAGCTGTACTTTATCTGTGCTTTTATTTTACATTATATATTTTTATAATTTTACATATTATATATTTTCCACCCTTCTACTGAGGTACTTCCACTTGGGAATCAACATTACTTGCATTTGAACATCATATTTTCGGTAAATATGCATCATTTTCTTAGAGAAATTATGTACGTTTCCACTGACGCAAAGAATTGTGGGTTGTAAGTGCCAACGAAGGGTACATCTCCTGCATTCTCCAAATTCTTGTGAATGTCCAAATTTCTTTTCTGAAATGAGACAGCCTCTGTGATGTATGCGGCCAACAAATGTGACCTCTGGAGCACACACCTTTCAAAACGAGACACAGCAATTGTTCTCCTAGAAACTTTATTTAGGTAACACTAAAACACTGTTCACACCGGCAGCGACTCACAGCGACAAAGCGACATTGCTTTTCAATGAGAGCACACCGAATTCCGGCGACACGAGCGACAGTGACTGTTGATGACAAGATGTGGGCCTGTTGAGTGGCACAAGAAAGCTGAGAAAGGTTTAACTTTATGCAAATGAGGAGCAACATTCAGGAGCAACTACCAATGAGAGTGAAGACAGCGGAGCTCACGTCATCTGTTTCCTGTGAGATAATGGAGCCGAGTGCAGGCAAGACAGAAGTTATAATGTTGTGAGGGATTTCACTGTTTAGTGTCATTTGTCTGAAACCACATGGATAGATATAATAAAACAATGATGCGTGGAAAACTGTTTTTGAAACTGTTGCATTCTGAGTGAGTTTGATTCATATATTGTCAGATCGTTCGACTTGTCAATGATATGATGCATTGAGCACTGCTGCAAGTAATATAAAGACACTCTCCTTTACAGAATGTTCATTTTTAGAGGCAAGAGAAGTTCTTCCATGTCAAATTAGAATGATATTTTATTTTTTCTGGCAGTACATTTCATCTGTGATCAGATTTTCTAAAACTATGGCCAGATGTGCATTCCACCCAGGGCCGTAAGCAAGGTAATCTGGGCCCCCTGACGGTATATTGCTCTGGGCCCCTTTCCTATTAAAAAATACTGTTTAGAATTTGTTGTGGGGCCCCTAGAATCATTTCCACCTTTCTCCCCACTAGCTATGGCCCTGTTTTCACCAATAACATAAGAGCGACAGCAGCAGGAACGCCCACCAGCGACCTCACAGTACAGAGACTAGCGACACCCAACGACAAATTCGGCGGTGTGTGCGGTGCTTAACTCCTCCTAGAGCTTTTAAGCAACATCCACCAAACTTGGCACAGACTTTCAGGCTGTTCTAGAATAGTGTGCTATGACTTTTCTAACTGATTGGACTTATGGTTTTCATACAGCGGATGATCAAAAATGGGAAAAATCCCATAGAGGTACATTGAGGAATGTTCAAATGGACCAACAGAATGCTTGTTAATTCAAACTCCAACTGTCAAAAATTCATATGTAAACAAACACATAAAAGTCTGCTTTAAGTTCCTGACCCACCTCTGCCCTAAGTATCAAAGGCAGTTCTGATGGTTCTGTGTAAATGAAATGCAGCATCAGAGCAGCCTTAAACTTATCTGTTGTCATGATAGAGTATATATTCCATAATTTAGCTTCATATTTAAAAGTATAACTTAATATTTTCATTAGTTTCAGATTTTTTCTTCATAATTTTATATTTAAAACATTAATGTCATAACATTATTAATGCAACTGCGATTGCTAAGTAAATGTATTTATGCCACCTCTGATCAGTATTAAATGCCTTTTTTATTTTATTTTAATATGTTCTTTTAGGTTCATTTATAACATATTAGTAAATTTTTTTGCTTATAAAACAGTCATATATTTTAAAACATGATCATTTTCCACCCTTATTCTGACCCTCTGTCAGAAACTCTCGGTTTTGGTGCTGCTTCTCCTTTAAGACTTGACAGTACACGCCCACTGTTATCAATGGCGGCTGGTGCCCAAATTTTCAGGTGGGGCTCTGAGCCAATGTGCGCGTGGGAACATTTTTGCGCAGGTTTTTTTGTTATGGAGGCAGATGGATTTATCAATAAATCCAAGTCCAGATGTAAATTGCGTTTTACACTGAATTCTCTTTTATTCTTTATATTATTTAATGCCAATATTAAACAAATTACAATTTTACAAACGTGTGTGTGTGTGTGTGTGTGTGTGTGAAAGAGAGAGAAAGAGACAGACATCTTATTAGTACAGGAATTTTGCCCTTCTGTCCTTCTGAGTGGCAAACTTCTCAATGACCCTTTTATTGAAGTCAGGAATGCTTTTGGTAAGTTTTTCCTCCATGGAGAGCATAGCCAGAGCATTCAGGCGATCCTGCGTTATGGTGTTCCTCAGGAAGGTCTTGATCTTCTTTAAAGTAGAGAAGCACCTCTCTGATTCTGCTGTTGTCATGGGTGTGGTGATGACAATCTTTAGAAGACTGACAGTCTCAGTGAACGTGCCCTGAAGGTTGTTCTCCATGAAAAACTGGAACAAAGTCAGTGCACCACTGCAAGCCTTAAACTCATTGTTCTCATAGATCAGGGACAGTTCTGTTTTGAGCTAGGCCTTGTCCAACATGGGGTAGGCCTCCACTGTGATTTGCAGCACCGAATCTGGGAACCTTACGGTGTGTTGCGGGAACAAGTCTCCTTGCAACAGAGTGGCACTGATGAGGTGCTTGGTGAAAGAGAACTGCTCCTTGGCATGACTCAAAACAGTGTCACATACCTATGAAATGCTACATATTAATGCCAGGTGTCCACTTGTGATCGAATCTACCAAGACACATGTTAATGCCAGGTGTGAACAGGGCCATAGGCCTTTACAGCTTACCTCTGTAGCCAACTGCTGTTGCTCTCCTGGTCCTAGTGTCCTCCGTTTCTTTGTGGGCTGCTGCTGCACAGATCCATAAGAAATGGAGTTCCTGATCCAAAACACAAGTTACCATCCACAATTAGTCTGTCTTTGTGTACTGTGTTTAATAAACTGTGTCTACATTATCATCCTAATTTGATTTCCTATTCATTGTCTCAATATAAGCATTTTCTCGGCCAATTATAAATAATTATTTGCCTAATATTTTGCATGCTGTTGGTGAACCTCTGTATGAGTCCTGTGATGTAGACAGAGTCGATGTTCCTCTTCTGCAGCTGGTTAAACAGCAAGTCCATGTATGATCTTGTGAAACAATGTCAGGAAAAAGCATAAATCCTTATCTTCCAGCATTCTCACAAAGCCCCTGGCCTCTCTGACAGTTGAAGGATCAAAGTTACCAGAGTCTCTGATGGTCAGGAAACACTGTAGGAGGTCATCCTTGTGCTCATACACAGTGTTAACAGCACGACTGTGGAAGTTCCATCTTGTTGTCTAAGTTCCGGGAAGTCTGTGTGCCACCACTTGATCAAGCATGGCGGTTCACTGAATGACCGAGAGAAGAATGCAGCAAATCCACCAAAATTTGAAAAAAAAGTAATGATCCTGGAGATGTGTGATGTTGCCTGCTGTATGATGAGATTCAACTGATGCGAATAGCAGTGTATGTAGTGTGCACTTCCGTAGACATCATTTACCTTACGCTGCACTCCACCTGTGGCTCCTCTCATCACAGCAGCCCCTTCATAGGCCTGGGCGATTTGTTTGTTCTCTTTCAGGGAGGATTGTGCGCAGCCTCTCCAACAGAGCTGTGGCGATTGTGTCAGCTTTTGCATTCTGAGAAGGGACTCGAAAAAAATGCTCTTGGATGTTGTTATGGGGGTCAATGTACCATAGCACAAGCACCAACTGGCAGTGGGTGGAAATGTCCATTGTCTCATCTGCCTGAATGGCAAGATAATCGGCCTTGTTTACTTCCTTCAGAATGTCAAGAGTCCTGACCACCATCGACTGCGCATGCTTGAGGCACTTCTCTCAGCGCCCCTCAGGCCATAATATCGAGGCCGCTGATTGGCTAAATTTCTTTTGCACATGTGAATATCTTGTGTCAGCATTGGTTGGCACTGCTCCACCGAGGGGCGCTGGAAAAAGCGCCCCAAGCATGCGCAGTCGGTGGTGTCTTGACAAGAGAAGGGATGAAATGGAAGCTTATTTTCCCCCACATAATGATTTATATTTTATATATTACACACATACTTAAAATAACTTTAAAAATGTTTATTTAAAAAAAAAAAAAACACTTTCCACCAGTTATGACTGGCTTTGCATCTCACTGCTCACTGCTGCTGGACGGGCTATGGAAGTAGGCATTGATGTGTTTGTTATGGAGGAAGTCAGATGCAAATGTCTACCAAAGTGTGACATCACAATGTGGAGGAAGAAGATAACGAGTCGTTTTGGCAGCTTGGTTTCAACAAATACTCTTTTTTTCAGTGAGGAGGAAGTTTTGAGTTCTGAAACTTGTCATAGTACATTGACCTCTTATATGTCAAAAGATGAATGAAAACTAGATTCATCATGTCATGGCCCCTATAAGTATTCTGGGTAAATACACCTAAATGCCACTTTAGATACAGCTTCTGTGCCACCTTTTCAGTGTAAAGATGGCTTAAGTGACAATCTGTCTGATTATCTAGCTAGAAAGCATTCTGTTTGTCTTACTGAAATGTCTGTATGTCCATCAAATGTATTAAAACTTTTAAACTTTCATTCAAGGCTTTAACAATTCAAAAAGTTTGTTTTGACAAACTTTACCTATCTAGTATTAGAGGAGAGTGGGGTAAGATTAGCCTGTGGGAGAGTTGACCCACCCTGTGTATCTAGGCAACTGTACATATTTTTTGTCATGTGACCTTGTAATCATCCATCATTTCTATCTGGCTGTGAGGAAGAGAAGCACATGGGAAAAGAGGTATGTTTTTATGTAAAAAGTGTTTTTTGCTTGCCAAAGAATTTTTTTTACATTTGAGGTTTACTGATTGTTGTGCCAAAGCAAATTTATTCACGTACAAAATGACGTATCATGCACAATGGTGTATATCCCCGTGATTTGATTAGCACAATATTAGCCCTGAAGTATAGGTGCTTTTTTCCAAAATACTTACGATGGGGCAAAACAAACCGAACAGCCTGGGTAAAAGCCACTGGTTTTTACTGAAACAAATGTGTTCTAATAATTAGTTGGTCTGTTTATATATATATATATATATATATATATATATATATATATATATATATATATATATATATATATATATATATTATTTTTATATTATTATTTATTTATTTATTTTTTTTGGCAAATACTTTAGGTATTTACTGTAGCCAGTGCTAAGTGATTGATCCTAATCTTTCCATCATTTACATGCATTAACATTCCTCAGTGTTAAAGGAAACAAGGGGAAAGTAGGAGTTTATAATAAATAAATAAATAGATTATAGATTAGATATTATTGATAAAACATAGTTTGTGGAATGATATTCAGTATTTCACTGGAAAAATTAAATGGGTCAACTTACCCCCAAATGGCCCATCTTACCCACTAACCAAGAGAACTAGTTTGGAATAAGGTCACAATCATAAAATGCTGCTTTTGCTTTTGTCGAGCAATGGCTAAGAAACTACAGATTAATTTGGCAGAAAAGCAGTGTTGCATAGGATATCCCATAGCCAAAAACCACTCTAGTTTTCTAGTTGGAAACACTATTTTTACACTGTGACTCACTTTGTCAGTTTGACCATATCTAGGCATTCAAAAGTGTTGATGCTTTCCTGTATATTTTACAGGAAATTACACTCTGGTTTAACCCGATCATCTGTCAGGGCGCTTGTGTTTTATGTGTGTTGTACACCGAACAGTAGATTTGTGTTATTTGGTCTAAGAGGCGGCATGACAGATGTTGGTTAGATTTGTGGGGATATTAGTGTGTGTGTGTGTGTGTGTGTGTGTGTGTGTGTGTTGGGGGGGGGGGGGGGGGGGTTTGGAGACGCTTATCTGTAAAACTCCTGCTGTCTCTTTAATCCTGTGCACACCACAAGCCTCATGTCTGTCTACCTCTCAGACACACGTATTTAATATGTCACTGTGTCACTTTTTATCCTTCATTAAGCTGTTTATGTCTGCCAATTCATTACAGGCTAAAACGTATTAACTGTTTATACTGTTTATGAAAAAAAATAATAATAATTTTGAAATCCCAGCACTGCTCGTTCTTTGTTTGTACAGCCCTTTGCTTGCACCCGCGAGCTGATGACAGACAGGCGTCCGTTATGCTCTTTCATCAACACCTGAGATTCGGAAGAGTTTGACAAGTCCAGTCAAATGCTCTCCTGCGCTTTGCCATTGGTCGCTACGTTTTGATTGACAGTCGTTCACGGCGAATGAGCTCACAGGAGGGCGGAGACGTCAGACTGTTCTGAGAGGCTCGTGCCGCTGAGCTTTGCTGGCCGAAAATACGTTAAACCTGCCGTTAGCTTTGAGCTACACGATTCTTGTCAAGTCATACGCGACAGAGTATAGATTTAACGGAAATAATTAAAGATTAGCGCGAGAAACAGAAACCGCGAATGGCATTTTATAAGCTCGGGTGTGTAAAATATAAGGCGAAAGCTTTATAGTTTGGACGCTGGCTAACTGGCTAAGTGAGTCGTCGGTAGACCCCACCACCCAAAGATTGAAACGGCGATTAAAGCCATCATCTAATCTATTTAAGAGGATAACCAATGTCACACACACACACACCAATCCTCTAAAGCAGCGACGCCACTGAACTGACAGGTAGGTGTTATTTTATTTCAGTGTAAACATTGTTTTAAAGGGGAGATATAACGCTAGCTGTCATGCTAATGGTCCTGCCCAGCTGTTATAACTTCTTCTTATATATATTAGTTTGATGGAACTCTTCCATATTTATTCGTTTATTGTTATGTTTGACTTGTGAGTCTTTTATTAGTCATACCTTCGCTGTTAGTCCTTATTTTAAAGAATAAGGTATGTTATCAAGGTGGTGACCACAGATAGACTTTACATTAACGTCTATGCGCAGCGAGATAAAACGATAAATATGCAGATTAATTATAGTTTTACGCTGCAGTTGCACTGATGTAATCGATTAAATCTTTATGAATCCGCGCGCTGAGAATCGGTGTCGCGCGGATTCATGTCGGGGCCTAAACCGATGACAACAGTGCAGCTGCAGCGAAACACACCCAAAAGATACACACCACTTCAAAATAAGACCTTTACATAAGGCCACACTTCTTTTTGATTCCATTTAGCCAAGGGCGTAGATTTGGCTTAAACAAATCTACAGTGTGTGGGGGGCTTAAAGTTAGAAGAATATACATGTTTCCATTGATCACAGTATATGGGGGGGTTGTACTTGTTTTGATTATTGGGGGATTACCTCGCCCTCATCACCCCTGGAATCTACGCCCCTGCATTTAGCTCTTTAATCATCTCACCTGCTCAGGTTCTTCAGTTTTGCACGTTTTGTATTCATAGGTGAGTCGTTCATTTTCATCAGGTAACCTGTTTGTCAACAATGAGTGGAAAATAGCAACCATTGTTTTTAATTGAAATCATTTCAGGGCCTTAACCAGGTTACTGAAAACCAGTGACTGGCGTATGACTAAAAACGTGCTGAACTGGAGAATATGTGCTCCTATCAGACATACACATGCCTGTGCTTGGATTGAATCAAATGATGGGCCAATGTTTTTTCCCAGTATATTAGGTCACATAACTAGCAGCACCAGCTTAGTTCTGGTATGTTTGTCTGCTTTATAATTGAAGTGCAGAGGGGTGTGTCAGGGAAGACTGGAGAAGATCAAAAGGGTATAAAGGAATACCTATCTCTCTGTCCGTCTATCTATCATTGGAAAGAAACAGAGATGCTTTGCATCACTGTAGCTGGGTTTCCATCCACATTTTTATGCACAGTTTGGGATATCGCATAAAACCACTTGATGGAAACACCAAGATGCGAATAAAATCTCCAGAGCGCACGTAAAAAATGCTTGGAAAAAACACATTTTATTATATTTTTAAAAACAGTCAAATGAAAAGCCATTGATGCCCGTGTCTGATGTGCTGTTTGTTCAGAGGCTTGCAGTGGGAGCATATCTCGTGTAACACGTGTATGTAAAGAGTTCTCGCTGTTTCAGACGTCTGAAACTGTTTGCAAGAATTGTCGTCTATGAAAATGCTGCAAATTACTTAAGACCATCTAGGGAGGTGCCCGAAGTTTATTAAGTTTATTTCCATGGAGCAGTTCGCGCTTACACATTGTGACTGCAACTCTGCAGGTTCACTAATATTTATATATTAGTGCCCGACATTAGCCTTTCGCCGATATATCGGTATCGGCGTATATGTTTACCGATATGCGCCGATATGAAAATTTTTTCAGAACATATAATGCAGAAAACAATGCTTTAGAATTGGTGTCATAGCGTAGTTTGTCCAGCAGAGCACGCTCTGACTCCATTGTGTACAGAGCTGTCTCTGAACTGACCGTGGCTTTGCACACAGGTTAAGCTGTGTGTCTTCATGTTAAGCTGCTAACTAGTTTGTGAAATACGTACTGGAAAGTTAATAAAAAATGACCCCATCATTTTCCCTTTTCAATATTACTAATATAACGTTAACCCTGTCCCTGACAACCATGTCACTCATGTTATTACCTTGTTGGTGAGAGACAATGCTGGAAAGTAAAATAAACAACGTCCGTCTTTTACTTTCCGTGACAATGAGCTTATAGCTAACTAGCTAATCACGTAGCTACTTTAATTGTTGTCAGCTGATTGGAAGCTAATGAGTAAACATGTATTCACCAAACTGTTTTGTTCAGGATTCACAGTTTGGTACCCCCCTTCAACCGAACAATTCCAGTAGTTGCATTTACAAAATATAATATTTATAAGTCTGGTTTTCCACTGTTGAAAGTTTCCTCTGAACTTGTATATCAGAATATGGTGTAACACCACTGCCGCTGTTTATTTCTTGACTCGGCAGTATTAATATAGTCAGCGTTTGACTGATACTAAACCGTAATACTGATGTTTATTTAGCTATTTATTTTATTTTTATTTATTCTTTATTTTAATGGTCAGCATTTGACTGATATCATATGTTTATCATGTTTATTGATTGAATACATGAATTTATTGATTTTTAAAAGCTAATATGTGACCAAAATGATGAAAAACTAAAACAATATAATTAGTAAAATTAATATTTTCATAATGTACCTAGTTAGACGGTCCCCTGTATAATTAACAGCATTAGCTGGGAGAGAATTTCTTTCATATGTCAGTAAAAGTGACATTACAACTGAAATGTACCCATATGAATAGATATTGAATCACAATCGAATCCAATTGAGATCTTGTGAATCTGAATCAAATCTGTATCAAGTCCCAGCCCTTATTTCCTGTCAGTGCTGACTCAACCGCATCAAGTGGACCTTGATCCAATAGTTGATATAGGGTACTGTATTGTGAGAACAAGACTTTGGACTGAACACATAAAGTAGTACCTAATGAAGGATGCACATTTGGATGCTGATCAAGGATCAGATTTTTCCAAGTCTATGATTGCATGTACAGTTGAAGTCAGAAGTTTACATACACTTAGGTTGAAGTCATTAAAAAAAAGATTTATAAACACTCCACAGATTTAATATTAGCAAACTATAATTTTGGCAAGTCATTTAGGACATCTACTTTGTGCATGACACAAGTAATTTTCCCAACAGTTGTTTAGACAGATTGTTTCACTTTTAATTAACTATATCACAATTCCAGTGGGTCAGAAGTTTACATACACTAAGTTAACTTTGCCTTTAAGCAGCTTGGAAAATTCCAGAAAATTATGTCAAGCCTTTAGGCACTTAGCCAATTAGCTTCAGATAGGAGGTGTACTGAATTGAAGGTGTACCTGTGGATGTATTTTTAGGCCTACCTTCAAACTCAGTGCCTCTTTGCTTGACATCATGGAAAATCAAAAGAAATCAGCCAAGACCTCAGAAAACAATTGTGGACCTCCATAAGTCTGGTTCATCCTTGGGAGCAATTTCAAAATGCCTGAAGGTACCACGTTCATCTGTCCACGCAGCCATCATACCGCTCAGGAAGGAGACGAATTCTGTCTCCTAGAGATGATCGTAGTTTGGTGTGAAAAGTGCAAATCAATCCCAGAACAACAGCAAAGGACCTTGTGAAGATGCTGGAGGAAACAGGTGGACAAGTATCTATATCCACAGTAAAATGAGTCCTATATCAGACATAACCTGAAAGGCTGCTCAGCAAGGAAGAAGCCACTGTTCCAAAACCACCATAAAAAAGACAGACTACAGTTTGCAAGTGCACATGGGGACAAAGATCTTACTTTTTGGAGAAATGTCCTTTGGTCTAATGAAACAAAAATTGAACTGTTTGGCCATAATGACCATCGTTATGTTTGGAGGAAAAATGGTGAGGAGTAAGCCAAAAAACACCATCCCAACCATGAAGCATGGGTGTGGCAGAATCATGTTCTGGGGTGCTTTGCTGCAGGAGGGACTGGTGCACTTCACAAAATAGATGGCATCATGAGGACGGAAAATTATGTGGATATATTGAAGCAACATCTCAAGACATCAGCCAGGAATTTAAAGCTCTGTCGCAAATGGGTCTTCCAAATGGACAATGACCCCAAGCATACCTCAAGTTGTGGCAAAATTGTTTAAGGACAACAAAGCCCTGACCTCAATCCAATAGAAAATTTGTGGGCAGAACTGAAAAAACATGTGTAAGCAAGGAGGCCTACAAACCTGACTCCGTTACACCAGTTCTGTCTGGAGGAATGGGCCAAAATTCTAGCAATTTATTGTAAGAAGCTTGTGGAAAGCTACCCAAAACATTTGACCCAAGTTTAACAATTTAAAGGCAATGCTACCAAATACTAACAAAGTGTATGTAATACTATTATTCTGATATTTCACATTCTTAAAATAAAGTAGTCATCCTAACTGACCTAAGACAGGGAATGTTTTCTACAATTAAATGTCAGGAATTGTGAAAAACTACGTTTAAATGTATTTGGCTAAGCTATATGTAAACTTTTGACTTCAATTGTACATAGCATCTACAGTATAAGCTAAGAAACCAAGACTGTTCAACCACGCAACTCCACCCTGAAATGCTTTGGAGTGTTGTCCTTTGGACCTTATACAGTATTCCTCAGCTATGGCAATTTTAGACCACCAGACCAGGGTCAGATTACTAGATGTCATGCATACCTAAACTGATAACAAGGCTGTCTGAAATGAGTTCGAACTGCTATGGAACAGACTTGGTTCTGCAGATCTTTAAAGGTGCAGCATGTAAGATTCAGAAACCCTTGTTATTAATGACACCTGTGGCCGTTAAGTGAACTGCAGCCTGTTGCTCGTGATCGCGTGCACACCCTCCATAGGGATGCGAGCGAGCGTGACCAAAACTAAGAGACTGAACGTGATTCACCGGCATCATGATGACAGATAAGGTAGCATAATTAAAATTACGCAGTTATGATTGTTTTATGACAAACTTTGAGACTTTATATTTGACTCTCCAGTGCTGGAACAGGGCAAAAACAAAGTGTGGATATAGGTCTGACTATGTGAGACTGTAGTTTGAAGTAATCACTTTTCTTTGCATGATACATTGACTGCATTTATATGATAGGCTATGTCGGCGTTAGCTAGCTAGCCAGCTTTATCAATAGCTGTTAGCTAAATTGGTGGATGATGACAGTAGCTGTTTATAAAATAGACTGTACATTATAAATATGTTGACACAATTCAGTATTGATGTGATTCCATCATAACTGTCATTTTGATATATCAGTGCGCTATTGTTTTATAATAATAGAATGTATATATTTTCTGTGTAACCAAGTTACGTTACACTAATGAGTTTTTTGCATTATCTTGAACATTGTCTAGCATTCATTTCATGTGTTATTGTATTTATCTTGCTGAATAATTACAGATTAACATTATGTCAGTTATAGAGTTTGTGTAGGAGTTGGTGTTGTTTTTGGAGCCGGCCGTTTGCTGGATTCCATCTCTAAGATAACATTACCTAGTGTTGCAGACTGTCTGTTGACACTGTTAAATAGCGGAAGCACTGAGTCAAGGCTCTCGGGAGCACGCATAAACGTCAGATCCTTTGGATTTTCCCGGCAAAAGCAACCCGCTCCCTTTGAATGAAAATCAGTCTACAGGCTTTAATTGGCAATCTAGGAAGTCTGGGAAGAGCTCATTTTTTAAGTTGCGTTACAAGCCGTTCACACATTGGCCAAAAAAAGGTGAATATAACATGAAAAATTTTACATATTGCACCTTTAAGAAAGCGTGTCACAAAACTCACCATATATCAGCATTGATTTGTGCCAATGTAGCGCATGACACAGTGTTATCAAACTTGAACAGTTACATGTACATATGGGAGGAGAATGTGCACTTCACTGTAATACCAGTGGACTAACAATATTTTGTGTCCCTTTAGCCCTTCTTTTATGTTTTATTTAAAAATTGAGCTGCCTGAAACACTGGTTAACCTATATTTTTCTTCTTGAAATTGTGACTTTTTCTCATTTAGGGTCATAAATTGCAAAGTGTGGACACAGATTTGTTTTTTAAAGGCTGTACTACATTTGTATACAATGATGATGTTTGTAGGTCAATTTGAACTGCCTACTTTTATGCTCAAAGTTATCTGCACAGACATACATTTAAAAAAAATATTATATGTATCTTTGTTTATAGCTGGTTCTCACTGTCCTGTGAGGGCAAAAGGAGTTTTCTCACACTTTTCAGTGCTGCAACAAACTTTTTCAGATACAGATAGTAAAATTAACTTAAAAAGACTAACTGTCGAAGAAGTCCTTTCACAGATTTTGTGCCGTGAAACTGAAATAAATGAAGAAATTTCAGAGATAAAGGATGCTACAGAGACAGAGGTCAAGGTTGCTTTAAATCCAGAAGCTGAATTCTCCTTGGAGAAAAGGCACACATTTACTTTGTGCTCATTAAATAGAAAGTAATTGTGATAAACAGGATGAAATATTGTCTACAGTGACTGTAAATTAACTTACCTTTACAAAAAAAAAAAAAAGTTCAATTTGAAAAATCTATTTCACTATAGAGCGATATCAATATGTTACACAGTCACACTGAAAATGAAAATGTTAAATTAAATTTGAACATGTTTAAAAGCTATTGCTCCTAAATTGAGTTGATAGTCAAAGAAAGAAAATGTTTAATACATTTATAAAATATTTTTAATGGTTGTTAATGTTAGTTTATAGTCACTTTGTGAAAAATGAAAATGTTCAATAAAATTTGAAAATGTTGAAAAATTGTTAAATATAGTTAAAATTTCATATTTCAGTCTCTGACAAGCCACAATTAATGTTACATATATATAATTATTTGCTGTTTTTCATAGTGTGAAAATTTGGTGAATTGCTTTGAAACCAATTAGGGTCAATTTGACCCCTACCCTAAAGGGTGTACCAATTTTTTTTTTAACATAATAGGAGGGTTAAAAAAATAATAGCTTAGGCCTGTGATGTGTCGGATAGTTTAATTTGTTGCTCGTTGTATGGTCATTGAATCTTAAACCTAGAAAAAAAAGTGTGTTTGTCCATTCAGGCGTCAACAATAAGGATTTGTTTGTGCTGGTCCGGTCTGACATTTCCACTGTCCCTGGAAATGTTCTATAAACATATATAAAAGGGCTGTGTTCAAAATATTAATATGACAATACATTGTCATGTTCTCCTTGCTGATGTGTTGGCTTTCAATCACCTGAGTAGTTGAAGACCATCACATTTAAAGTGGATGAGACTCTTGCTACCGCTGGCAAAACTAAAATCTAAAATGTATGTGCATTTTGGCTTTTTGCCACCTGTATTCAGCCAGAGTCTAGCTAAAGTCGGTCTGTGCTTACCGAAATGCAAAACACTGCCCTAGGGCTGGGCGGATTTGCCAGTTTTTCCAATTAATTTGAATTTGTGTTTTGACACTTTATTTTTTTTAAATCGAGATATGGCTAAAAATATTGCAAACGATATGGATAGATACGTTGTAAATACACAAAAGGCTGTATAAGGAAGATAAAAATAATTCACAGCACTTGTCTCAATTCTGATCAGCTGCACGTGTGTGGCGTGCTTCAAATGAATGTGACGGGTTAACAACTTGGAGACTGACATAAGACCGCAGTAATATTCCCAGTACGATTGTACACAGTGTGATTGAAGCTCAGCTTCGTCCATCATGGAGGTATACACTGGCTTAAGACCATAACTGGCCTCGGAGTGCGCATGTTGATGAACGGTCTCCTTTTTACCCATAAAAAAGCATTCGTTTCGTGACAGTTATGGGTGCTTCATTTCAAATCATGGAGAGGCTATCCATGATTTTCACAGGCGGCGAAATTACCCATTATGCTTAGTGCGTACTCCCAATGTGGATGCTACAGACTTCCGGTTCGCAACTTATTTACATTACCAAGCATTGAAGTAGTCACTAACGACAGTCAAAAACGATGGAACACTCCCTGTTTACTTAACATAAATCCCTTTCTCACTAAAATCTGCGTAGGTGTATGTGACTACAATCGCTGAATAAATAAGTACACAGTCGCACACATTTATATGGTAAAGTTACTACACTGGGCTCTCACGTTTTCTGCACATGCCCTGTGTGTGTGTGTGTGTGTGTGTGTGTGTGTGTGTGTGTGTAAAAGAGAGACACACATACATTCAGCGTGCAGAGAGAGAATTCACATGATGTGCTAGATTTCACAGAGTTTCTTGTTGCAAGAACAGTGTATGATGATGATGATAGAAAGCACTTCAGTATGAAAATGGACAAATCTGGAAATCTTAAAAAAAGAGGACATGTACGTTAAAAGAGGATGGAAGGTCTCCATAGGTTTTATTTAAAAATCAGCAGATTTGAGGGACGTATCATTTTGAATTATCCGTCAGTGTTTTAAAATTTATAAATAGTTTTAAAATTCTCCAAATGATGGAGAATTATGTTAATGCAACCTCTGCTTATTGCATCTGGTGCAACTAAAAGTTTCGGGCATTGACAGCTTTTGGGTGGGTTTATTGTTGTAACATTCATTTTCCAGTAATTTATTAAGCCACCTGTAGTTGTTATAACATCCTCTAACAGCACATATTCCTCAAGAGCCTTCGATGATCGGCACCAGTAATGTTTGTCTAGCTCTAGTGTACAATAACAACAACTAAGTGGAAGTGCGGAGTATCTGAGAGGATGTAGCTCGCCGTAATGGCGCCGCCCATGGAGAAGTCAGGAAAAAGGTGGCTATATGGGAGAATCCAACATCCGCTGCTCCTTTTGTCATGATGATTCAGATAGGTCGCTAATTATTGCTTTGTTCTGTGACATGTTTCAAGTGTACTGCCTCTATAGCCAACATTTGCCAAGCGATAATTTTGACAGACTTTGCAAGTTGAATTGTTTTTTGTTTTTTTCTCCCCTTTTCTCCCCAATTTGGAATGCCCAGTTCCCAATGCGCTGAAGTCCTCGTGGTGGTGTAGTGACACCTCAATCCGGGTGGCGGAGGACGAATCTCAGTTGCCTCTGCATCTGAGACCGTCAATCCTTGCATCTTATCACGTGGCTTGTTGAGCATGTTACTGCGGAGTCATAGCGGTGGCTTCACGCTGTTCTCTGCGGCATCCACGCACAACGCACTGCGTGCCCCACTGAGAGCGAGAACCACATTATAGCGGCCACGAGGAGGTTACCCCATGTCTACCCTCCCTAGCAACCGGGCCAATTTGGTTGCTTAGTAGACCTGGCTGGAGTCACTCAGCATGCCCTGGATTCGAACTTGCGACTCCAGGGGAGGTAGTCAGCGTCTTTACAAGCTGAGCTACCCAGGCCCCTGCGAGTTGAATTGTAGTTATTATTTAATATTGCTGCGCTGCTCAGCGTGAACTGCCAGAGGGTGCGTCTCTATCTGCAGTAGGAATGCTCCGATACAAACATTTTGGCTTCGGTACGATACCAGCCCTGGTACCTCGGTATTGATGCTAAATCATTACTATAATCAACATATAAAAACCCTCAGATGTTTTTATGAAATTACACCGAAAATGACTTGATTAAAAGAAAAAGTCTTACAGATTCAAATGATGCATTTTCTATTTAAATTTTTCTGGGTTAAATGTTTTAATGATATGATTAAATAGTGTTTAATCAAATTGATACATACAGTTTTAATCAAATAAATATATCATCATTTTTATTTTATTTTTACAAAAAATGGCGATTTTATTTTGATATCGGTCAGGTAATTGGAACTTTTTCTTTGCTTCACTCTATAAAAAATTGCTTGCAGTTGTAGCACCTTTAAAGTGCAGCCTTTCTCATATATAGTAACAGTAGTCTCTTCCTGGAGGTGTTAGATACTGTATTGAATTGCTATTCTGGATTGCTCCTTCACTCCTTCATTCACTAATTTATGAGGACATCTGTCAACCATCACCTAACTGATGTTACTTTAACATCCTCCTCCTTTTTTTTTTTCAACCTTTTATCGTCTCCATTTGTCATCTCACCGCTCTGTTGCCAATATGTATCTTTAACTACACCATGTCATATGAACAACCAGTCAGACTGATTTAAGTTCCATGGACTATAGTTTTGTAGCATTAAGTTCAGGTCTAATAGCTTTGAAGCCATCTATACTAAAGCTGCACGATATGGACGAAAAGTCACGTACACACATACAGACACACTAGGGACTGTTTTGTTGGAGAAGATGGAGGGCGATTGGTCACCCTGAGTGTTTTAGGGAGCAGGACACCATACCGGCACTTATACAGTATGACAGGCAGAAAGTCTTCTGATTGGCTAAACAAAGGATCTGACAGTGGAAAGAGGGTGCGTGGCTAGTTCAACAGCTAGTCTTTTAGAAGTTCCAGAATGGCTAAAATTGCTTACAGCACCTTTATAGGGGTCATGCCATTATAATAAGCATTCAACTTTTGGTAATGATAAAATAATGCTATATAAACTACGGAAATAGTCCAGGCTAACTTTGAATGTGAAGGGTTACTTTGTATCCAGCTGTAGGGAGTGTTAAGGCCCAAACATACTTCAAGTATGAGCACGCAGACACGCCTTGCTACGCAATCTCGATTCCACGTGTCGTTGCATAGTGAAATGTGTCAGTGCTCAATTCATAACCCAACGCAAGTACGTGCTGCATTCTCTGCGTTGCTGCAAGGGGCACTAGAGCAGATTTTCTGTTTTCAGTCAACAACTGTCATGGCGGAGCAGCAATTTGAGGAGAGTCTTGCCGAACAAGTTAGATTATACAAACATATTTATGACTCCTTGTCTCCTCTCCATTCGAATAAAACAGTGATTGAAAATGCCTGGCAAGAAATTGCAGCTTCCCTAAATTCTGATAACAACACTGTAAAGAAAAAATGGAAACAACTACAGGACCGATTTGTCAGAGCCAGGAAGAAATGGAAAAGCGTCCGCAGCGGAGATGCCACAACAAGCTATGGATATCCAGTCATTTTGGATGTGTTGGAATGGCTTTTTGACTTAATAAATCACCAGAACACAGAGTCAAATTTTCATGATTTGGTAATGTTGTTGAAATGTGACTGATCATAAGAATGTTTTATTATTGTTATTAAAAGCAAACTTCAATGAATACCCCTAGCATACCTGTCAAAATTACCCCCAGACAGATCAGGAAAATAGTCAGAAGTCAGACACCATCCAGTACCCCTGCCCACATCACCCCTTCCTCTGTGCCTCAACCACAGACTCCTCTACAGCCAGAGACCCATTCCCAGAATCAACCACCACCACAGCCACAACCTGCCCCCTCTTCCTCTCCTCATCCTTCAACATCACACACTTCGTGGCGCCTAAAAAAAACATTATCACCCCCTTGTGGTGCAAGGTTAGTAACTGCCAGAGCAATACGAGCGCATGTAAAGTATGTACAACGGGACCACGCATAGGCCATGCATTGGCCAAGCGCTCGCGTCTGCGTTTGCGTACTTGCGTAAAGTATGTTTGGGCCTTTAAAAGGGACAGTCTCCCCGGGTTTCCTTGTCTCGTCTCACCAGTTCAGTATGCATCCCGTGTTGGGAAATACGGGGTTGTTCGCCAGGTGGGGTTGATTTTCCCCCTTGATCGATTACTGTCATGTTGATATAGTTGGCACTGCTCCATCTTTCAATATAAGTTTCTTTGCTGAATAAGTCTGAATCATAATGCTTCATTATAGAATCCTTAGAGAAATGTGCTGAACAAAGGTTAGTCCTTAATCGTAATGTTGGGATCCTTCAGAAGTCTATGCAGAGATGCAGTTTTTCCATAACCAGAAACACAACAACGTCTGGAGACCTTACTCTGTATCTTAATCTTTTTGTTGGTTAAAAAGCAAACTACAATAACAATAGTACCATTTCCAGCAGTGGGGTCTCTCAGCCGCTCGCTCTTTATGAATTCACCACTATGATTACGTATGTTGTGGAGGCCTGGAGTATTCAAATGAGCCCCGTCACTATGGGGCCGATTTCAGAACAAGTAGTGTCTCCAGGGTGGAAACAATAAATGCTCTTTTTGGGCTTGATAGGAAGTTTTGAGTTCTGAAACTTGCAGTATGTTTTTATAGCAAATGACCATGTCAAAATATCAAGGAAAATTTGACAACCCTTGACATGACTCCTTTAATATAGTTAGTCTAACTCACCCTCACATGTGATATCCACCTCGGTTGAGAGCAGGGTGCGAAAGTAACTAATTTAAATAAATTTTTACCAGCCACTTTGATTTTTACAGCCACCTTGATCCACTTCATATATACAGTATAGGGTATTCCACTTATCTATAATATAGAACTGGATTGCTGATGACCTCATAACACTGAAGTCACTGCGTCACGATATTGCTATGACCAAATTTGTGCCTATTGACTTAATAGGAAATCATCTCATTTCAAATAGTAAACATTAGCAATTCAGTCACCGATTTTATTTCTGAAATCTGCCTGTTCAGCCTAACAATGCAAACATCCTACGCGTGTAATTTCTTTTATTTTTCAAGTAAGGGTAAAGGTGAAATTGCGTAAATCTACCAGTGTCGTTTTTTTTTTTTTTTTTTTTGGCTTAAACTGTTTATGAAACCAATAAAGAAAAAAACGTTTAAGGCGTTGACATGACCTTATACATTGTCAGCTTATTTAACATAATTAGTTTAAGGCTGTGCATGGAAATGTCCCACTGCAACTTCTGTTTCAGTAGGAAATACGTCATCATAGGAAAGAAAATTTGTAAAACAATCTTATTTAATTTTTTTAGGTAATTGTTCGAGTTGAACATGACCAAAATTAAAGCTGCACTGTGTAACTGTGCTCTCTAGCTCTCTAGCGCGGTGAAACAAAGTTGCAAGCAATTTGCGGAAGAACACATTACGGCAGTCGTGTTTTGACTGCTCTTCTGGCGGATGAATCTCATGATTTGAGCTTACCTGGACCTCACCTGTGTGCGATCCTGTCTGGGCGATATTCAGAGCTGGAGTCATAACATGCTATTTTCTTATTGATATCATGTTATACACTTAAACATTTAAAACTGAAAAATTATTTGCTTTGAAGATTAAAAAAAAAAACGCTCCTATTTATATACATATATTGCTTTTCTGACACTACACTCAAAAATGTTACCTAAAAAAAAGTTTAATGACTTAAGCCTTGAGCGAGTCAGTTGTTGAAACAGACAGTTCAAAAGAACTGATTCTCAGAAATTATTGAATTTTCCAACTCTAACATTTTGTCTATAGTTTAAATCAGAGATGTGATTAAAACATATCTTTCTTAACGCTCTCACACTTTAAGTTTGTTTTTTTTTTCTCCCAATTTGGAATGCCCAATTCCCATTGTGCTTTTAAGTCCTAGTGGTCACATAGTGATTCGCCCCAGTCCGGGTGGCAGAGGACGAATCCTAGTTGCCTTCGTGTCTGAGACCGTCAACCCGCGCATCTTATCACGTGGCTTGTTGAGTGCGTTGCCACGGAGACATAGCGCGTGTGGAGGCTTCACCCCATCCACTGTGGCAACCATGCTCAACTCACCACGTGCCCCACTGAGAACGAACCACATTATAGCGACCACGAGGAGGTTACCCCATGTGACTCTACCCTCTCTAGCAGCTGGGCCAATTTGGTTGCTTAGGAGACCTGGCTGGAGTCACTCAGCACGCCCTGGGATTCGAACTAGCGAGCTAGCGAACTCCAGGGGTGATAGCCAGCGTATTTTACCACTGAGATACCCAGGCCCCCACGCTTAAGTCTTGAGACAAGGAGGGGGTGTGCAACTAGCCTAATCTTTAGAAAACTTAATGGTCAATAAAAAGTGCTTATCTAATATCCAATAAAATCATCACAAAAATATCAGAAATTTTTGATATACCACCTAGCCCTAATGGACACCTGTAACACGTTACCACTCTTACTCTAGCATGTGCACGCACTCGCGCACACACACACACACACACACACACACACACACACACACACACCTGTCTCTGTGCGGCAACAAAATCAGACAGCCTTGAGGCTTTGCAAACATCCAGACATTACCTTTTGTTTGCATACATTTGATAGTGAAAGCTTATGTAATGTCATCTCAGGACATGGATATGTTTTGGATTGACTAGGAGAAACTGGTTGGGGATTGCCCAACAGATATCTCTTTTATTAAGAGAGTCGTTCAGTGGCAGTGAGACTGGTCACAGAGGGAAAATAAAAGAGAAGAGAAATGTGAATAAAGGCGATCTCAAATCACCTAGACTAAGTACATGGCTTAAATATGTAATTTCGACTTGATAAAATCTTGAAGAACCAAACATGCTTAAATACACATTCTTGCACATTTAATACTGAATTGATTGGACAGCTTTTAAAAAAAATAAATAATAATAATTGTGACAGTGTTTCTGTCTTTGGCATATATCTAAATGCGCACGACTCATGCTTCACGAAGGTCTGCGATGTCACTACCTTGAATAATTGGACATTTGTTTGAGTAACTTAATGGCAGTATTTGAAGAATGTTGGATATAATGATATGCTATAGATAGTGGCATGTTTTGAATGTGTCTGAATACTTTGATACCATACCTTTTTGTTGACTCAGAAGCCTAATTTTCTCTTTTGTTCTTTTCAGAGTTTATTTACATTCATATGTACACTGTCCAGCACGCCCACTGAAAAGGCCCATCATTGGATCAGAGGACTAGTGCATTCTCACTCTGCGTGTGAGCGTGCATGTGATCCACTGATAATTCCACAGAGTCAGAGAAGAAAGTGAAGGCATGGCTCAAGGCACTCCCTTGAGACCACATCCTCCTGAGATCCTTATCTAATGCCGCCTCATCTGCTAATAGACATCAGCTGGGCCTGATACACTCACACATAAGAAGACACTAAAGTATAAGTTGAACTTCTGTTTTTTCATTGTCTCCTCTTTGCCTCCCTGCTCCCCCAAGCCCTCACCTGAGCATCCTGGGATTTTTTTATTTTGGAATCAGTCAGCCTACCTGGATCAATTACCAGGAGTATTGGGGTGTGTGTGTGTGTGTGTGTGTGAGCTAAGCGTTGCTCTTTTTACCTCCTCTTTTTTTTTTTTTTTGTCTCTGTGCAAGCTCCATCAAGAAAGAGTTGTTTTTGCTGGAGCATTCCTCTGACTTAAAGCCTCTTGTTGTTGAAAAGAGTGAGAATTTTGTCTAATCAGCCATGCAGGTGTAAGCTTGAAGTCTTACAAGATACTGGACTGTCTTTTATAGCCAACAATCACCTGTGCATCAGCAATGCTTCGAGTCAGGAGAGTGACATTTTTCATTCCCTTTTTTGAGGTGCAATGTAGCACATGTTGGTTGAAATGAAGGAAAGACATTTTTACATTTTCTGATAGTGTGGATGGTGGGGGGGGAAACGACTTCAACTGGTAACGGTTGTGACTGCCAACTAATTCCTTTGCTATCACTGCTACCTTCCAGACTGAACTACACCAAAAACTGACATCAAAATCTACTTCCTCTTGTTCTCACTCCGTCTCTAGCCAATGCATTGTCATTTTTACATCTTTGGTAGTTTATTTCTCAACTTTGGCCATTCACAGCAAAAGACAACTCCAGCAAGTTAATTAGCAGCTTTTGAAATGTTAAAACGGACTACATAACCATACTCCAAAACATAAAGCTCAAATAATAAATTGTTTTAATGTTCATCAACAGTTGCAAAATGATCAAACAAATTCATTAACATTGCTCTTTTCTACCTCTCACACTGCAACACCAAATCTTTGTCTTCAAGTCAAATTTTTCATCTGATTTCTTTTTTTTTTTTTACAGCACCACTTTTGATCAGTGTCATTTCCATTTATTAAGCAGCTGTAAAACTTTTTTTTTTTTTATGTCATTTTTTTTCTTTCAAAGCAATTGAGCCATAGTCATATACTTTTTTTTTTAAGCAATTATTTTACTTTTTCTAAGCCGTTTGAGATCAGGTAGTTCCTTTTTGCTTTCAGATTGTTTTTAAAGAACCGACCAAAAACATATGACGAACTCAAACGATTTGTATCTGATTTTTGCAATGCTTTATCATTTATATACATTTTAAAATCTTTTTAAGCCAGAACCTCCAAACCAATCTTTACATTTTAGATCAAGAATTTATGAAAACCCAAAGTTTTTTCAGTTTACTTAGTACATGTAAAAAATATTTTTATTTGTATTTCTACGTTTCCATATTTTGTGTCTAAGGAGGATCTTTTGACTGTATGAACTATGCTTATGTTGTGGCCTTTTTACATAATGCTGAAAGGGCGACGACTTCTCCCTTAGTTTATACGTTTGTGCTGCCTCAACACACATTCACAAACGGATCATTTTTCGGGGCGTGCTGCCATCCTGCTTCCTAGGTGATGCCAAGCGGCAGCATGAGTGGGGGTGTGTCTGGACCCACTTCCCCACCCCAACCCACTGTTCCATCCAGACCGCTCCGGCCTAGTCGCTACGTGCCGGTCTCTGCAGCAACAGCCTTCCTGGTTGGAGCAACCACACTCTTCTTCTGCTTCACGTGAGTACAAACATTTCATACAGAAACACATTTACATTTAGGAACACTGATTGCTGCTGTCTTGGCTAAAATCATTTTTGATGAATGTGTAAACACGCGTTGGTGAATAAAATGCATCAAAAGTCATGATGTTGCACAAAAGAGAACTCCCTTAGGTTTACCAAATTATTCTGCCTTGAACTGATACAGTATGCTCTGGCACCGTTAACTGCAAGATATGCTTTACAACACAGCAGTGTGTTCTCTTGCTGTTAGTATAAATACTGCCATGAAAATAACAATTATAACCTTTTTAACATCTGAGCGCTACCTTTATTGCATACCACTTACAGAGTGTAAACATCAAGGGGACCCTGCACATTATGTGCTGACTCGGTCCGTTTCACATAATAGGCAATAGTGCTGTTCCAGTCTTGACTTAAGTTTGATTTGATCTAAGGACAGTCTTGATGATTTTAGTTGATTTGTTTTCTGTGGGGATTATGAGAGATCCACCTCATGTACAAGACATAAACACAGCTCATCACTGCAAATAATATAAAACACACATGGTTTACAGAGTTGGAGATTTAGCCTAAATTCAGCTAGCCTATCACTCATTAGGGGCTGGCTAGTTTGTGACCACATGTTGGTTTGCATTTATTATTGATTCAACTTTCATTTTTATATTTTATATTGAAAAAGCTTTTCTCATAGCACTCATGATCGTGCAACGGACGTCAAGATTTTCACTGATAAATTACTTACAATTTGAGTTTCTTAAAAAAAAAAACTATTGTATGTATTCAGAAGACTTGGAATATGGTACACGAGTCACATGGACTACTTTTATGATACTTTAAAGTCATGGCACTATCTAGGGCTGTACGATTGTGACAAATCATAATTGGTAATTATTTCCTTGTATATTGAAAAAGATTAATTTAGATGAATACAATTTACATTAAAATACTTATTTTGGTGGATCAAAAGCTTGCTGTATTTTTTTATGTTGGCTGCACATCCAAAACATGTCGAGAACTGTTTCTGAATTACTTAAACTGTTTTAACAGTAAATTAAGAAAGTGCCTAAATGGTCAACCTCACATTGGCCCTCTTAGAGGCACTAAAAACAGTTGTTATGAAACGTTTTTATAAATTATACCTAGAAGCGAGCAACGGTGATGGCTGTAATCGGTTATAAGGCTCAACTGCTGCAATAAATGACTGCTAAAATTGACGTTTCGTGATTAGTTAATTGTGGCAGATGTAATTGTAATCTTGATTATTTTTTCAGTTAAATGTGCAGCCCTACTATCCACTGCCATTGTATTGAAAATATGGTCCGCAATATTAATTAAAACATCTTATTTTGTGTTCTGCATAAGAAAAAAGTAATACAGGTTTGGAACGACACAAAGGCACGAATTATGAAAGTATGACAGAATTTTAATTGTTCTGTGAATTTATTTCTTTAATAGTGCCAGTTTGTTCCCCGGATCATCATACTAAATATCTTATGTATGCACAAACTGGTAAGGTCAGTGTGTTTATGCAGAATCAGCATTAATAGTGCAGTCATTCCACTGAGATAAACATAATGCCATTCATCATGTTCTCTGTTGATGATATACTGATATTCTTTCAGCTTCTTGTCGACTTAATATGCCCTGGATTTTTTAGTTGTGACCTGTATATGGAGCAAGAACACACCACAATAATTTGAGTGTGTAAAATTCAAAAGCTGATCAAGTAGTTTAATGCTAAAATGAACAACAGCCTGAAAAGAATGCATGTCTTTAGAGAGCTAAAAAAGTTACAACAAAAAACAGCCCTTCCATTTGGCATATGAAGGAGAATGCGGTGGCCTGAGTCAGATAATGTGTCACGTCTCTTTATTCTTGTCATTTGCGCCCTTTGATCTCTTGCTTCTGACCAACCCCTCAGATTAAATGCTGAAAAACAATGAAAATTGGCCAACATTTGCCATGGAATGCCACCTTTCCCTCATTTTTTCTCTTAATTTCTCTGTTCCCCCTTTTTTGACTTCTCCCTTTATTTTAAACTGTGCCATTTATATATCATCTGGTCCTTTAAAACGTTTCTCTTGAACCAACACTATAGATGGAACACAACTCCGAGGCCAACTGCGGTCCCATTTAATGTGTATACAGTACATGCTGGATGAAGCTAAGCTAAAATTGCATTACACTCAGTGAGCACTTTATTAGGTACACCTGTACACCTACTTTTTCATGCGATTATCTAATCAGCCAATCATGTGGCAGCAGAGCAGTGCATAAAATCATGCAGATTCAGGTCAGGAGCTTCAGTTAATATTCACATCAACCATCAGATTGGGGAAAAAATGATCTCAGTGATTTCGACCTTGGTATGATTGGCGCCAGGTGGGCTGGTTTGAGTATTTCTGTAACTGCTGATCTCTTGGGATTTTCACACACAACAGTCTCTAGAGTTTACTCAGAATGGAGCCAAAAACAAAAAAACATCCAGTGAGTGGCAGTACTGCGGACAGAAACGCCTTGTTGATGAGAGAGGTCAACGGAGAATGGCCAGACTGGTTCGAGCTGACAAAGGCTACGGCAACTCAGATAAACACTCTGTATAAATGTGAGCAGAATAGCATCTCGGAATGCACAACACGTTGAACCTTGAAGCAGATGGGCTACAACAGCAAAGGACCACATTGGGAACTTGATTAGAAACATAGTGTTCCTAATAAAGTGCTCAGTGAGTGTAGGTTTGTTAGTCTGATTTTGCATACATCGGCTTTGTACGATTTCAGTCGGACTAAAGTGTTTACATGACATTTTAAAAAGACGATTTATTGTCTTAGTCCGACTGAAATCGAACTTTTAAAATTCATGTAAATGTACTGATTGACCTTTCTTGTTCAATAATCCCATTTTCATAGGGTCACAAACATATTTCTTAATATAAATATTGTGAAGTACAGTTTCATGGCCAATAAATGTTTATGGATGGTAATTCATTCAGGTGTGGCAAAAAGTTATCTAATGTAACTCAGACATAGTCCAAAATGTTGGGCAGTGTTCCCTTGACAAACAGCTTATTTTCCCTAAATTAGGACTCTTAAGACCATTAGCAGACTAAAAAAAAAAAAAAAAAAAAAAACATGGTGTGATTTCAATCCCGAGTATCTCACCCTGTGTCTTATTCACCTCTCTCTCTCTCTTTCAGGTGCCCTTGGCTTTCGGAGCAGTTTTCAGTTGCTGTGCCGATATACAATGGCATTATATTTCTGTTTGTGCTGGCCAACTTCTGTATGGCCACCTTTATGGATCCTGGCATCTTCCCTAGAGGTAGTAAAAAAAAAAATTTGTAGAATGTGTCTGTGTGCTTGAATATATGGCTGTAGCATCTGAAAGAATGTCTAGTACATACATGAAGGAAACAAACATTTTATATTCACCTATTTAGTTAGTACTCTCTGAGTGAGTTTTATATATTAACTTGGAATCTGTGTAGTTTTGGTCAGGAAATAGAATAGTTTTTCCCCTACTTAAACTGACCTTGTTGAACTGAACCTTAGCCTAATCAATCTTTAAAGGAAAGCAGGAAGTTCCATTTGGATTTTTTTTTAATCCACTCTAGATGCTGATATGTTAAACTGTGTGTGTGTGTTATAGCTGAGGAGGATGAGGATAAAGAGGATGATTTCCGGGCTCCTCTCTATAAGACGGTGGAGATTCGAGGCATTCAGGTGCGGATGAAGTGGTGCTCCACCTGCCGTTTCTACAGACCCCCACGCTGCTCACACTGTTCTGTGTGCGACAACTGTGTGGAGGTACAAATACATGCACACACATATCTTATTCATTTACAGTATTGTTTTCAGCTATAGCTTTAAAAATTTGAATGCAAGACATCTCCAATACTTGCATGAGCAAACGGTCGACAAAACGTCAAAACAGTCGACATGACAGTTCTTTCTTTTTGCCTTTCTTTTAACTGTATTTTTTTTTACCTTCTAAGGATAAATCTTTATTAATCAGTCTGTCCACTCATGCTCTGACTAAAGCTTTGCAGGCTCAATTGATCGATTCTTGTTAATTAAGTGGAGAAGTGTGCTTGCTTTGGACAGCCTTAAGTTTATGCACTCTCTCTCTCACCATCATGATTCACACCCACACAGTCTGCTTTGACGTGCCCTCTCTCTTCACACAGGATTTTGATCACCACTGTCCATGGGTTAATAACTGTATTGGCCGGAGAAACTACCGTTACTTCTTCCTGTTTCTGCTCTCTCTGACGGCTCACATCATGGGCGTGTTCGGCTTCGGCCTGCTCTTCATTCTCTACCACACCCAGCAACTGGACAGAGTGCATTCAGCTGTCACGTATCCTAACACAACCGTTTTATTTTTGTGCTTCCATATCAGATTAGTCAACATAAAATCAGTATGTCCCCTATTTACTTTCTTAAAGCTGAAGTGTGTAATTTCTGCTCCACTAGATCTTGCTCCAAGATCCAAACAAGTCAAATTTTTTCTCATTGAATTTTTTCTGTTTCATGCACAATTACATCACAATACTAAACAAAAAATGGATTGCTGTTTCATTTTCACTTTAATAGGTACAGTATATTCCCTTTTATTCATATGAGACAAAAATTATGTCTTTAGGTGAGAGCTTTAGTTGTTGAATAATGAGTGTTGTTGTGTTTAAACCTTGTCGTTGCCTTCTTGACTCTTAATCAGTATGGCTGTCATGTGTGTTGCTGGGCTTTTCTTCATCCCAGTAGCAGGCCTCACTGGTTTTCATGTTGTCCTGGTGGCAAGAGGCAGGACCACCAATGAGCAGGTTAGTCGCAAGTATTCTTGTACGTGTGTGTGTGTAGAGGGAAAAGATTGTGACATGCGCAATCATAATCTTCTGTGCCCGTGTTTGTTTTTGGTGTCCTGTCAGTAATCATGTTGGTGATGGAAACTAGGATTAAAATCCCTATTAAGCAGTTTTATAATCCTAATAAATATGACCTTCTCGCAGTCCTCCTAGATTATAATCTCATTTTAATCCTCTTCCCAAATCAGTCTCCTCCTTTCTATCTCTCCTCTTTAATTATTTTTTTTTTTTGTCTGGGCTGAATTTGCTGATCTTTTGGTATCCTCTTGGTATCCTGTCTTATTGTCTCACTCTCACTTTTTTTTTCTACTTTTTGCTTAGCTTTGTCTCTGCTCATTTAAAACAACTAAACAACTTTTTATCATGTCTGTACTCATGTCATGTTATTGTTAGAATGATAATGACTGCCAACACAAAGGTTTTAATTTCTGTTTCACTAAAGTGTTATTGCAATTGGAGTCTTGTGTAGTCACCATTAAGGAGTTGTTCACACTGACAGAAATGTGACGCAAACAGCGATTTGAGGCTGCTCGAGTGACCGCCAGTGGAAGTACAGATAGTGATGCTCATGTGACCCACTGCCTGATAGTTATACACCGATCAGCCACAACATTAAAACCACCTGCCTAATATCGTGTAGGTCCCCCTCGTGTCGCCAAAAAAGCTCTGACCCATTGAGGCATGGACTCCACAAGACCTCTGATTGTGTCCTGTGGTATGTCACCCAGACGTTAGCAGCAGATCCTTTTAAGTCCTTTAAGTTGCGAGGTGGGGCCTCCATGGATTAGACTTGTTGGTCCAGCACATCCTATAGGTGCTCAATCGGATTGAGATCTGGGGAATTTGGAGGCCTAGTCAACACCTTGATCTCTGTCATGTTCCTCAAACCATTCCCAAACAATTTTTGCAGTGTGGCAGGGCGCATTATCCTGCTGAAAGAGGCCACTACCATCAGGGAATACCATTGACATGAAGAGGTGAACATGGTCTGCAACAATCTTTAGGTAGGTGGTACGTGTTAAAGTAACATCCACATGAATGCAAGGACCCAAGGTTTCCCTGCAGAACATTGCCCAGAGCATCACACTGCCTCCGCCGTCCTGCCTTCTTCCCATGGTGCATCCTGCTGCCATCACTTCCCCAGGTAAACAATGCACATGCACCCGGCCGTCCACATGATTTAAAAGAAAATGTGATTCACCAGGCCACCTTCTTCCATTGCTCCATGGTCCAGTTCTGTGCCCATTGTAGGCGCTTTCTGTGGTGGACAGGGGTCAGCATGGGCACTCTGACTAGTCTGCGGCTACGCATCCCCATAGGCAGCATGCTGTGATGCACTATGTTCTGACACCTTTCTATCATGGCCATCATTAAGTTTTTCAGGAATTTGTGCTACAGTAGCTCTTCTGTGGGATTGGACCAGACGGGCTAGTCTTTGCTCCCCACGTGCATCAATGGGTGCCCTTGACCCTGTCGCCGATTCATCAGTTGTCCTTCCTTGGACCACTTTTGGTAGCTACTAACCACTGCATACCGGGAACATCCCACAAGACCTGCCATTTTGGAGATGCCCTGACCCAGTCGTCTAGCCATCACAATTTGGCCCTTGTCAAAGTCACTCAGATCCTTACGCTTGCCCAGTTTTCCTGCTTCCAACACATGAAATTCAAGATCTGGCTGTTCACTTGCTGCCTGATATATCCCACCCCTTGACAGGTACCATTGTAGTGAGATAATAAATGTTATGCACTTCACCTGTCAGTGGTTTTAATGTTGTGGCTGATCAGTGTATATACTTCAGTCGAATAGGAAAAATTACCAGGAAACAACACTACAACGACATGAAGACCTCCAGCAATTTAATCGCTGTCAGTGTGTGAACACCCCTTATACCCTTTACAAAACTTGGCCTGAAGGCAAGTCACTGTCATTACAATGAATGTACTGCAAGTCCCTTTGGTTGGAACAAATGTGATGAATGACAAATAGCTGATAAATTAATGGATGAGGTAATGGCTTGTTGGTCAACTCTCTCTTTGTAGGTGACAGGAAAGTTCAGGGGAGGCGTGAACCCCTTCACAAATGGCTGCTTGAGGAATGTCTCGCATGTTCTGTGCAGCTCACAGGCACCCAGGTATGCCTTCACCTCTCTGACTTAAATGTGCATATTGGTATTGTGCCTATTAAGTAAAATGTAAAACTGTTCAGCTACTAGTAGTGCTGTCAGTTACAATTTTTAATCGTGATTAATCACATAATTTTTCATAGTTAATCGTGATTAATCGCAGATTTTGAAAGTGCTGAAATTTGACTCTTACTCTAAATATATTTATTTTTCCTGTCAAAATTTATTTATTTCCTTCTTGGGAAAGAAAACAAAACAATATGTAACAATATAATGCTTTATTAACATTTTCCAAACAAAGCCTTCCACAGTGTAAAGATAGAAATGTACGTAAATAGCACCAATTCAAGTAACATTAAACATTTCCCAACATCTCTGTTGGAGTTTGAATAATTGAAAGAACTAGTTCCACATAGGTTGCTTATTCATTTCAATGGACATTAAATCTCTTAAACTCTCATCTCTCACTCTCAACCGTGTTTATGATTCGCATCAGGGCGTCAGCACCAGCATCAAGCATCACTTTGAACTACATATGAAAAGCACTTGCAGACATAAACGTCGTTCTTGCTGTGCTTCTGTGGTTATTAAAATGCGCCTTACTTAGGGGGGGCCTGGGTGGCTCAGCGAACATTGATGCTGACTACCACCCCTTGAGTCATGAGTTTGAATCCAGGATGTGCTGAGTGGCTCCAGCCAGGTCTCCTAATCAACCAAATTGGCCCGGTTGCTAGGGAGGGTAGAGTCACATGGGGTAACCTCCTCATGGTCACTATTAGTGGCTCTTGATTTCAATGGGGCACATGGTAAGTTGTGCGTGGACCGCGGAGGGTAGCATGAGCCTCCACGTGCGGAGTCAACGCAGTGTCATGCACAATGAGCCATGTGATAAAATGCACAGATTGACGTCTCAGAAAGATACTTGTCCTCCGCCACCCGGATTGAGGTGAATAACCGCGCCACCATGAGGGCCTACTAAATAGTGGGAATTGGGCATTCCAAATTGGGAGAAAAGAGGATAAAATTTGTTTTTAAAAATGCGCCTTATTTAAATAATTTGTCAAGTTCAGTCTAGGATTGTTTTGTACAACAAATAGCGTTAAGAGCTCATTTCCCCATCACTTTATCACTGACACTGAATCACTGCTGTGTGTTTGTGAAGTGTGTCAGTGTAATGATTCCAGGCTGACTCATCACAAAGTTTCCGCCCTTCCAACTAGAGCCTGACTGATATGGGATTTTTGAGACCGATACTGATTTTAGAGAGGGAAAATTCACAGATTACCGATATGGTGACCGATATAGCTAATTTTTGAGCTGGAATGAAAACAGACCTTTTCTATGTGGATTGTGCACAGATTTTGCACCGATATGACTATGCAAAGGTACTCAGAAGGCTGCTTTCTTAAACTAATATTTTTATCAAAGAACATTTGACATTATTACTATTATTATACATTGTCAACAAATTCTAGAAATGGAACACTGAGAAAATAAAGAATACATAAAAATACAATAAATAGCTTAATAAACATCAGTACTGTTAGTGTAAGTCAATTGCTGATCATTTAAATAAAGAATAAATACAAATACAATAAATAGCTAAATAAAAATCAGTATTGTATGTTTAGTATAAGTCAATTGCTGACCATTTAAATAAAGAATAAAAATACAATAAATGGCTAAATAAACATCAGTACTGTTTAGTATCAGTCAAATGCTGACCATTAAAATAATGAATAAAAAAATTTAAAATAAATAGCTAAATAAACATCAGTACTGTTTAGTATCTGTCAAATGCTGACCATTTAAATAAATAATAAATTAAAATAAAATAAATAGCTAAATAAACATCAGGGGCCGGTTGCACCTGCTTTACGTACGTTACAGCTTAGCCTAGTTGTGGCGAAAATGGGCATCAAGTCACAATTTACGCTCTACTAAATATTTGACCGTTGCACCATTAAATTGATGTAGGACGTAACCCTACGGGTAAACTAAATATATACGGCAGCCTCCGACCAGGAGTAACTGATGGAATGAAAAAGCAGACTCACTTAATGACATCAATGAGCTCATGTTTTGGTTGACAGGCATCAGTCCTTTCGACATATATGGTGTTGGCATTTACACTCATTTACATTTACGAGAGAGAGAAAAAAAAAAAGGTTTAAGCAGCTCTTCAGCATGAAACCGATGTAACGGTGCCGTTTTTAGGGTGCGTCGCCCGGTGTCAAGTTTCAACACATTCAAAATATATATATATATATATATATATATATATATATATGTTATAAAAATGAATAAATGTCTATTTTTCCAGCCTGTTGTATTAGTATGTATCACCCCTCATTTATTTTAGATACAGTTCCTATATATTATTATTTACACAGGGCAAATATACCATTTACAAAATCTACTTTTATAATGTATCCTATTTTAATGTCTGGAAAACCAGACTTGTAAATATTACATTTTGTAAATGCAACAACTGGAATTGTTCGGTTGAAGGGGGTACCAAACTGTGAATCCTGAACAAAACATTCTAGTGAATACATGTTTACTCATTAACTTCCACTCAGCTGACAACAATGAAAGTAGCTATGTGATTCGCTAGTTAGCTATAAACTTGTTGTCACGGAGAGTAAAAGATGGACTTTATTTACTTTCCAGCATTGTGTCTCACCAACTAGGCAACAGCAAAGCATGAAATCGACACTCGCCACACACAATCCACCACTGCACCGTTGTCTGCTGAGCTGCAAAAAGATGCTCTGATGTTTACATTTCAATCTGCTACATTACTGACTGCACTGACAAACTATAGCTGGCTAACAGCAAACAGATGTGATAAACATGAGTGACATGGTTGTCAGGGACAGGGTTAACATTATATTAGTTATATAAAATGATGGGGTAATTTTTTATTAACTTTCCAGTATGTATTTCACAAACTAGTTAGCAATTTAATGAGAAGAGATCGCTCAAATCCACACCGTTTAACTCCGCCCTGTCTGCAGAGGCACCATCAGCTCAGAGTCAGCTCTGTAACAATGGAGTCGGAGCACACTCTGTTGGACAAACTACGCTATGACACCAATTCTAAAGTATTGTTTTCTGCATTATATGTTCTGAAAAAAAGTTTTCATATCGGTAAAATATACGCCGGTACCGATATATCGGTGAAAGGCTAATATCGGCCGATAATATCGGTCGGGCACTACTTCCAACCAGTGTTTGCTGGTTTATGCTGTATTGACTATAAATGCGTTTATCGCGATTAAGAAAAATCAATGCGTTCAACTTTTTTAAATAATTGCATGCGTTAACATGTTAATTTTGACAGCTCTAGTTGTTAGACAATTTTGTATTCTGATCTTTCAGGTATCTGGGTAGAAAGAGGAAGGTTCAGACCGTGTCTGTTCAGCCTCCATTCCTCCGGCCACAGCTCACTGAGGCTCAGCTGGCCGCCAAAGTGCTTGATAATGGAATCCAAGGAGACCTACATCGGGTAAGAAATCCTCCTATTTTGCTCTCCAGCTGTCTGATATCAGAAGCACAGATTTCAAGGGTTTTCTTTGAATCAGCATTTTTTTTTTAAGGAATAGTTCATCCAAAAATAAAAATTCTGTCATTTACTCACCCTCATGTCATTCCAAACCTATATGACTTAATATTTTTAGTGGAACACTAAAGTAAAGTTTTTTGAAGAGTCTTAACACAGCTCTTTCCATGCGGTGATGGTTCATAGTGACCATGTTTGTCACGTTCCAAAAAGCCAGACAATTACTTGATAGGATTTACATTTTTGGGTGAATTATTACTTTAAACTGCCCAATAGCTACTTAAAATGGCGCATGCATCAAGAGTATGCATTAAATCGTTTTTTATTTATTTATTTTTTTTTATATGAAATACTCAGTGAGCAGTTAACACTAAGCTATGGCCATGAGCATTACCTCGGCCATTGAGGTGCAAATGCTGCTGTCTGAGCCAAAAAGGCCCATTTCAGAGAGTGCACTACTGTATTTTGCAAGCTACCATGTCCAAATCCACTCTCTGGCCACCACACTGGAAAGAGAGCAGCTTTTCAGCAGAGCTTACCATGTGATTGAGGATGAGAGAAGACTAGCGTTAATATTTCTGAAAAGTAGACCAGCTTTTAAACTATCAAAAATACTTCCTTGTTCTATAATGAAAGGTTGTGTTGTGAAACGTCATTTAATTTATGTTCTCGAAGAGCTGCGGAAACTACCTATTTGGAATGCTTGGTTAGATTTATTGACATTTTTACTGTGCTTGCAAGGCAACACTGTATTGATATTTCTCAAACATTTTGGCTAGGATTTGTTGTTAACCTTATGTATTAAACTTCTGTAATTAACTGCTTTACTTCATTTAAAACTGTTTTATAGATAGTGTTAGTCTTAAGCTGCGGTCACACTAGACATGGAACTTAGGACACCGCAACAAAGTATGATAGGAGAGGAGCTTACATCAAATGTAATTATTTTCCTACCTTGCAAGCAATGATATTTCCTTCTAAAATATCTGGATTTCTGCATTAATAGCTTCTAAATTTAAGGACTCAGCTTGTAGCATGCCAAGTTGTAAGGACTGATAGCAAAAGGAAGGAATGGAGCAACACTATGCTCCACTGTGCAGTAGCAAATGAAGCGGTTGATTAGTGATGTTCATGAGATTGCCCAGTATTCAACTCTGCAACATTACCTTCAGAGGTCCACTTTTGATTCCAGGACTTTAAGCATCTCTCTGATAAGATTGCTGAATCTTTTGGCATCCAATGTCTTGATAACATTGCCCTAGCACACTATAGTGCAGAGGATGCTGCGGCCAATTACTCACTGAAAGTCTGTGTGCCAAAAGGACTTGAAGGGTGAAGGAAGCCTCAAGGGTGTTCATGTTGCAACACCCAGCAACACATTTAGAGGTCTGTGCTAAATCAGTGACTTCAACCTTAAAATGACAGGGGTCAGAGAAGACTTTGTCCTCTGAAAGTCCACCTCCATTTCACTGCTCTCACCATTGTCTTGGAGACATCAAACGTGAGATGTGTGACATTGCAGACTACATTGGTTCTGCTTCACATTTCCGTTTTTTAAATTTATTTATATATTTTTAGATTAGGTAACCTTAAATGACTATTTCACCCAGAAATGAACATGTTTTTTTCAAAAATATAAGACTGACTTTCCTCCTTGGAAACCAAATGGAGATATTAGGCAGAATGTTAGCCTCAGTCACTTATTTCATGACTTACTACATATCCACTAAAGGGCCATTAAAATAGCAATCATCTCTGTGGTAAAAATGTAAAAAAAATTTATCTGATGTCCTCTTTGCTATTCTGTCTTTAAATTGAGGTATAAATACAACTGCAGCTGTATGACCGGATTCAGGTTATTTTGATCCATCAGTATATATTTGGATGTAGTCTATGTATTTCTGGGCCAGATATTGTTGAACCTTTACACAGGGTTGGGAGAGTTACTTTTAAAGTGTAATCAGTTACAAATATTGATTAATTAGTAAAAAAATGTAATCAGTAATATAATCCAGTTACATTGATAAAAAAGGCATTGTAATCAGATTACCTTTTTGATTACCTCAAGATCGCATTTGTGAATAAAGTCAAGAGAAAAGCAGTATGTTCTCGATGACGTTTAATCATTCCTTCTGAATGCAAACGAACTGTGTTTGAATCATGTTATGAGTGATGTAGCTGTTACTATAAATAAGAAAAAACATGAAAATCATCATCATTATTATTATAATGCCTCCAGTGCCTGTCATCTTGTTTTAAAGAATAGATCAAAATAGTTTAAACCTTTTTAGTGTGTCTTGATTTTCTTATTCCTACTTTCTATGAATTTTAAAATGTTACATTTGGCAGTATTTCTCCTTCACCCATACTTTTGAACTTTTCTTAACAATACATTTATAATAAGTATTGAAATCAGATAAATTATCCATTGCACTTTTCCCCTAAGAACGTAATATGTTCAATTAATTTGTTATTCATGTGTACAATCTGGATTTTTTTTAACAAAGATAAAATAAATGCTGTCCCAATTACTGTTGTCATTACATGAAAGCATTTCAGAGAACAGTTTTAGAGATTCAACTGAAGATGAGATGGAAATGAGACGTCACACTAAAGTTTCAACAGTAGGCGTTCCGTGTACTGGAATACTGGCCGTTCGCCGGGGGAGTGGTCGTTTCTTGCTTCTATTCCTGTTCCCGCGAAAACAATCTACGGTTGGTCGGCGAAATTAGGGAACACTTATGACTAATTTTAGCTATCCTTGCTAACGTGATTTTCATGTGGGTCTTACTTTTAAATGTTTCTTTATATGTCGGGTCCTTGGAAAGTCACTGCATCTTCACAGCTGGAAGGTAAATTGCACTGAACGGTAATATTGTTTCCCTTTTCTCCACTGAGGAGACAAGAATGTTGTAATTTCCACAAAAATTATAATAGTCCTCCAGTGGCCATTGCAATGAAAAAGCACTTTTAATTTACACACATGACAGTAAGTGGCGAGAAAAGCTCAGAATCGAATGACGTTTAGTGTACTCCACTACCAATAGCAACTCAAAGTTCATGCATATACCACATATTTTATAACGTTGCTTTAAGTTTAGTTTTTAATCCGGAAGTTTAAACCGGAATAAAAGGTTTTAAAAAATTACCAATTAACAATACACATATGAGTGCTAACTTATCTGTTAACATCTCAAAAAATGTGTTTTGGGGTTTCATGGCCCTTTAAAACTGCATATAACTGTCAATGTTTAAAGCACTTGCTTTAGTGCAGTGGTTAATTGGCTGGTGATTGGGTGGTCCTTCGCAGCTGTTTGAACGCATTCTTACAAATGAGCATGCACACTACGAGCCTAATGTGGTCACGTGATTTTGACAAATCTAAATATTTTGGATCCCGTTTACACTTGTCTTTTAGTATCTTTAGTATTTTGTTTCAAACAGATTGCCTAAAACGCATCTTAATACCAGGTATAAATGAGGTCATGCGCAAGGCAACGTGAGGGTGAGTAAAAGATGACAGTTTTCATTTTTAGACAATTTATTCCTTTAAAGTCTGCATGAAATCAAAATTGACCGAATGTATTTTATTAATGCATTTTACTGGTCTTATTGTGAACGAGTCATACATGCATATTTGCTATTTTATTTTTTTAAATTACAAAATGTCAACTTGCTTTTCTGGTGAAATGACTGACTCTGCTGATTTATGCAAGGCTGCAGTTGAGCCAGTTTTTAGTCAGTTTTGACCCCACCTCTTCAAGAGTCATTTAAACAAACCTGGCGTCAAAGCAGCTAATACAGAGATGAAGACCTTTTTTTTGCTGTATCCCTCCCAAGCCCTGTTGTCTACCCCAAACTACCTTGGTTACGGGCCTGCTTGCTTGAATTATATTTTGAAAGATGAATAATGGCAAATTTGCAGTCATTTTCAAGATATTTCACGCCTGAATGCTTCCAGAGTTGATCACTACTTAATACAATGCGAATCGGATGCATTTGGAGTTTATTCATGTTTTTAATGCAGTTATCTTGGAATGTACAGCACGAATAAGTGTTCTTTTTCCCTTTATATTTAGTGTATTGTGATTCAAAACGTTGAAATATTATAATCTTTTACTCGCTTGTTTCTCATTCATCTGCATTGGGCTCCAGCCTCTTCGTAAGCAAACACCACAATATGCGTTTGTGGGCTGGTTATGAATTAATGTTAGTTAGATCATTGATCGGTTCTGAAGTCAGTGGCAAAACAGATCGGTAATGAGATTGCTTCTTAGTTTCCCTGGCTCTGGCATGAGCAGCATGGTGGCAGGGGTGTTTGTGTGTCTGTGTGTCATCTGCAGACTCGCATTGAGGTCTGCCTCTATTCCAGTATGCAACACCCATTTTTCACAACCCAATTAACAACCGATGGATATAATCAAGTCCCCGCCCTACATTTTTTTCTTGTTCAATAAGCCGTTTCCCTCAGAAATATGTCACAATACGGAACAAAAGTAGGTCGCAACTTCAGTTTTATGCTGACTGCATTTGCAACCCATTTTACCTTTTTAATGTGACACATTTCCAGGTAAAATAGGATATTAAAAATTGTGGAGCGGGACTTGATTTGATCCAAATTGAGAAAAAAGTGGTCTCTATATGACAAGTTGGAGGCGAGGGGTTGAAATGAGGGCTTGATGATGTCATCTGAAATGGAAAGTAATTTCAAAGGCGGCGCAAGTTATTACATTTGGATAAAGGATTAGAAAAGACATGTTTTTCTTTGAAATAACATGCACAATGAATTGTGTATTAAGAAAGTAAATGGAGTCAATTTTGATTTCATGTTGTCCTTTTTTGAATCATTTAGAAGGAAAGTACTGGTGAGGAAGCTCTGAATGCACATGCAGTGTGGCACATTTTCCTATCGGACACTGTGGTCTCTCTGAACTTTGATGCTTTGCATCTTCTGAGCTCTCATAAATTGCTCTGGCCATTCCGCTGTCAGAGCTCCACATTTAGTGTCGTCAGCTGTTTTGTCTGCTTCCGTACTTAATTAACCATCCATGTTTTGTCTTCTATCTCGCGATCTTTCAGTCTAAAAGCAGTTTGGAGATGATGGAGAGCCAGTCTACTGATGCAGAGCCTCCGCCTCCCCCTAAACCAGAGCTCAGATACCCTGGACTGTCACGAGGACCTTCTGGACACTCTGAGGGTATGAGCAAATCACAATGACAAACTTTAATAGCTTTGATTGTAGGAATATTAATTAAGCATTTGGGATGGAGCACAAGATGAAGTTTAATTAACTTGTTGGAATACTCTTATGGCAACTTATTTCACTTAATACATTCCCAACATGCTCTTAAAGCTCAGAAGTCATTTAGAATCCAATTCAAATCTAATCTTTCATTTGTCTTTGTTTGCAGAGAGTAGTCTGTTAAATAAAGCTCCACCCACCCCCACCATGTTCAAGTACAGGCCTACCTACAGCAGCCCGGGCAAGAACCATACTGCTCTTACACACGCCTATGCCAACCAGGTAACTTTCGTGTGTGTACGTGTACAGAATATTACCACAGTGAAAACCACTCAAAAAGGGTGTGTTTGTTTGGTCAGCATCTATGGTGGTGGTCTCCTTTACATTTGATATGCAACATCATTTGCATTCTTTTGCATGTCTGTAATTGATTTCTTTTGTACCTCATATTTTTAACCCTTTCTTTTTTCTCTAATTTTTTTACTCAATCCATTAAATTGTTTTTCCCCTCCAATTTGGTTGACTCAGTGGCTTTCAGTTGAACAGTATCAGTAAGTTGACATTGTACACCTCTTTTTTTGTTCATTTTTTTGTGTGTTTTATTATGTCAGTAACCCTTTCCTTGCTTTAATATCTGTGGTTTAATGTTTTTTTCAGTAAATGCATTATACATTTATGTTGTAAATGCAACAGAAGAGTTTCCATTTGTTATTGCATTATGTAGTACAGTAGCAGGATTTCATACCCTTTAGGATTTTAAAGGTTTGTAAGACGTTTTCTTTGACTTCTCAAAACAAGTGAAAACATTTGGCATTGGCAAATGCAGTTAATTATTAAACAAAAGAATAAAGATAATCTATTCCATGTGTTTCATTAAACCCCAGTTTTGTTAATTAAGCCCATGTGTGTCGGTACAAACAACCCATCTGTCCTCACAGAGTTGCCATGCGAAACATTTTGCCGGTTTCAGCCGTGAACAAAGCTAAAGGGGTGTGTCAGTGTTGGCCCTACAGTTCTGGATTAAGATTAGATGAGAAACACGCCACATGATTTCATTGACTCTGAGTTTCCATTCTCAAAATTTGCACAAATTTTTTTTTAACAACACGTACACTGCTCTATGCAGGCTTCAATTTAACTCTGCTTAAAAGCCGCACATGGACAAACTCCCTAAAGTAAACATTTTATGCATGATCTTTTATGACCATGTTTCTCAATGAATTTGTGGACAAATTTGATCAAAAAGAACAGTACAGCACAGACTAGGAAGTCAGTGTTCTTTTTGCTTCTGTAGTAGTTTTTGCTTAAATGTTAAAGAAGATGTAGGAGTGTCTGCAAATTACCACAGCTGTCAACACGGCTATGTCAAAACACTTGACAGTTATTGAGTTGACCTGAAATGGATCTTAAAGTTGTTGACTGGCAATACAAACACTAAATGGAATCCAAAATATACTGGCTTAACTTGTTTAAAGAAATTAAAAATTAGCAACATGTGTGGTCTTACTATTTTTACATTCAGCTTATTGCAAATGTTGATTTGTTGTTGTATTGACCACTTTGTTGAGATGGGCACAGGTCAGGGTCATTGCCACCTGACCTCCACTTAGATGGCATCAAATTCAGTTCTGCACAGCACAAGTTAGCACAATGTGGCAAACCTTTTTGGTACAGTACGACTACTAGTACTGCTGACAAGTCCAACTACTAAGCTTTCAGCATCCAGACCATGTATGTGCAGCAATATTTGTTTTTATTTGTCCTATTTGGTACCAGCTGTTACTAAAGTGTTGAATAAATAAAATATATACAGGGTCCCTCAAGTAGGCAGTTACTAGGACTAGTTATAATCTAACATAATTGCAAACATTCTCTCCAAGAAGCCAACTATCATTCAAACATGTACGTCGAACATGGCGTACACACTTTTTGTAGCTTTTTTGTTTTACTTGTATTTATATTGTTCCCATACCAGCATTTTTTTATGCTTTGTTCTTTTAGTTTTAAACTTTCTTACTGTATTTTGTTGAAACACAAGGCAAAATTGACTCGCATTCAAATTTCTGTGAGAAATGACAGTGCTCTGCCCTCTATTGCCAATACTTGTGTTGTGTCCGTGCCTTTCCAAGCTTATCCTCTCTGTCTGTCTTATCCTTTATTGCTGGCTCTTTATAATAGCTCTAGAAAACACTTCCTCAAACAACCTGTCCCCTCGGCACTTACCCAGTGGTAGTGCCCACGTTATCTTACCATGGGGTTTATACTCAATGTCCTTTTAATTCAGCTTTAAATTGCCCTTATAACTTGGTAAACTCTTCTGCTTGGTCTCTCTCCCTCCCTCTCTCTTTCTCGCTCTCCCTGTAGATGAGTCGTGGGGACAGTCTTAAAGAATCCTCTTCCTCTCTCCTCCAGTCCAGTCAGCAGCCGGGTTATCGCTCTGAGCCCAGTCTGGATGGGCATGAGGGGGGAGGAGTAGAGCGAAGTGGGGCAGATCGAATAGGTGGGGGCCCTGGAGGACCTCCAGGCTCAGGGATGCCTGGTTATGCCCTTGGAGGGCACTCGTATCCCTCCTTCTCTGATCATACGGTGATTGCCGTAGGCGCCTCACGGTCCTCCAGTGTTCGCTCTTCCCACAATGCCCCACCATCTGAGGCCACCACCTCCACCAGCTACAAGAGCTTAGCCAATCAGACGCCACCACCGGCTCCTCGTAACGGCAGCCTGTCATACGACAGTCTGCTTACGCCCTCTGAAAGCCCAGATTTCGAATCGGCAGCACCAGAGCTGTCGCCAGGGCATCCACGCACAGCAGTACTTGGATACAGTTCGCCCTTCCTATCGGCACAGATCGCCCAACAACGGGAAGCAGAGCTTCACCAGCCCTCTGCCTCCAGCACCGCCCTCCTCACCTCCCCGCAACACGCCGCCTATCTTCGTGGTTCCACCATCTCCCCGCCCCCTCCAGCTGAGCGAGAGCGGGAGCGTCTGCTACACGACTTGCAACCCCACCATCATCACCACCAACGCCACCATCATCACCATCAAACTCGGCCGCCCCGCTTCTCTCGGCCACCTTTGCTCTCTGACTCGGGCCACTCTCAGCCCTCCTATCCATACCGCACCCGCTCTACTGACACGCCCCTGCCGAACACCACCCACCCCCCTCGTTCGCCACACCCCCCACCGCTGGGGAAGTCTCTATCTTATTCTAGTGCTGCAGCTGCAGAGATGCAGTACCGCCTGGTCCGCAAAGCCTCGGCCTCAGTCGGGGGAGGTGGCATACAGGCACCAAAGTGAGTAACTCCCCCTCAACCTTTCGACGCTCTGCGCAGCCTGCTGCCTCCTTCCTACTCTTGCTCCTCCTCCTCTGAGTCCTGTGAGTGTATCTCTTTCACTTCTTTCTTCCTTCTCAGTTTTTACCTTTGAAGTTGCGTTGGGTAACACTTTACAGTAAGGTTATATATGTTAACATTTATAAAAGCAATAGTTTACATGAACTAACAATGAAAAATACAGCATTTATTAATCTTGTTCTATGTTAATTTCTATATACACTATATACACTGAGCAATTTATTGGGAATACCTGTACACCTACTTATTCATGAGATTATCTAATTAGCCAATCTTGTGGCAGCAGTGCATAAAATCATTCAGATATGGGTCAGGAGCTTCAGTTAATGTTCACATCAACCATCAGATTGGGGGAAAAAAAAAAGTGATCTGTGATTTTGACCGTGGCATGATTATTGGTGCCAGACGGGCTGGTTTGAGTATTTCTGTAACTGCTGATCTCCTGGGATTTTCAAGCACAACAGTCTCTAGAGTTTACTCTATGGTGCCATGACTGAATGGTGCCAAAAACAAAAAACATCCAGTGAGCTTCAGATCTGCGAACGGAAACAACTTGTTGATTAGAGAGGTCAACGGAGAATGGCCAGACTGGTATGAGCTGACAAAGGCTACGGTAACTCAGATAACCACTCTGTACAATTGTAGTGAGCAGAATAGCATCTCAGAATGCACAACACATCGAACCTTGAGGCAGATTTGCTACAGCAGAAGATCACATCGTGCACTTTATTAGGACCTTAGTGTTCCTAATTAAGTGCTCGGTGAGTGCATATATTACTTGTGTAATATTAAAATGTATTAGTTAATATTAAAATATTAATGCAATTAACATTAACCAAGAGTAATAAATGCTGTAAAATGTTCAGTGTTATATCATGATTCTGTACATAATGCATTAACTAATGTTAACAAATAGAACTTATTGTAAAGTGGGACTGTTGGATTGTTGCATGTTTGATCTGTCTAGGCAGCTTTCCAGTAATTCACTCATTAGTGATCATCTGTTGCTTTCTGCTATTTGAGTTCATTGTGTTGTTTGTGTCATAACTGTTATTTGTTTTCTTATTTGTATTGTTTTGATGCCTTGAAAATGTGGTAAAGACACATTTTATATAATGTGTCCCCAGGTAATAATTTTACTATTAACAGATATGTTGCTAGCTCCATAGTCAATACTGACAATATCCATTGTATAAACTGTCTGTTTATACAATGGATATTGTATAAACAGACAAACAGACATTTTTCTGTTTTCAAAAATTTGAATGAATTTTGACTGAATATTGTGTTAAATGTCCAATTTACAATTTAATTTACAAAGTAATTTAGTCTCATTTGTTATAATAATTTGGATTTATATCGGCCATCAGCCACCCTGCTTTCTAGATTACATTATTGACATTGATCATTGAAAAACATCTATCAATCAAATACTAATTAGAGTTGCAGAAAACTTAATTACTGTACTCCTATTATGGGTGTCTGGAAACCCTGCTTTGCTCTGAGAGATCAATCAGTATTCCAAAGCCAACAAAATTTACCTGATCTCCACTCAAGCAGTGAAAAAAATCTTATTTATAGGAAACATTGTTGCTCAGATTGAAGGAGAGAACAACATTAACCATACAGTTGCAATTGAACTTATTCAACCCCCCCCCCCAAGACAGTAAGGATTTACAAAGCTTTTCTGATGACCCAGAATTTTTAAACTTTACATCTATATCAGTTGAGTGACGCATTCAAAGTCATAGTGTGAATATATAACCTAATATTTCTAAATAGCGGGATTTTTTTTAAAATACAGCCATGTCATAATTATTCAACCCCTGTTGTAGGGGTATGTGCATGTAGCTGTTCCTTAAATATGTAAGGCAAGTATTTGTTTTAAAACAAAATTAAGTCATCAATCTGCAATGGCACTCATTTAAGTTTTAAAGCAAAAATGTATTTCTATGCAAAAAATGCAATTAAATATATGCTGTCTCAAAACTAATAGAGGAGATTATTTCATTACACAAGAAAGGTCATGGCTAAAAGTACATTTCCGAGGCACTTCAATTTCCAATAGACAAAGTTGGCAGCACCATTCATACATTTTTTTAAATATGGTACAACAGAAACCTTCTTGGGGTGTGGAAGAAAGCAAAAAAAAGTGAAATGTTGACTTGAATATTCAAGAAGTAATTAAGAAAGACCTGTGGAGTCCTGGAAGAAGGTTTTATAGACATATGACACTAAACTGAAAACGAGTTTTAGACCCATGAGTCATTAGTACGTCTGGAGTAAGATGACAAGAACGACACCATCCCCACAGTCAAGCATGGAGTTGGGTCAGCCCTGTTATGGGGGTGTTTTGCGGCTGCAGGAAATGGCTATCCTGACTATGTGACTTATACCATGGATTCTTTCAGGTGTCAGGCCATTTTGGCATGAAAAATGTGATGCCTTCAGTGTGTAAATTTTAGCTCGGTGATCACTGGACTTTCCAGCAAGACAATAACATAAAGGATACATTCAAGTTGTCCAAAATCTGGTTCAGGGATAGGTCGTGGAATGTCCTTAAATGGCCCTTTCAGTCCATCATTAAAATCCCATTGCAAACCTTTGTTGGGATTTCAAGGAAGCAGTGGCAGCACAGAAACCAAAGAATGTCAATGAGCTGGAAGCTTTTCCTCATGAGAAATGTGTAAAAATTCTAATAGAGAGGTGTCCGAAGCCTGAGAACACCTGAAACATTTATTTGCTGTTATTAAGGATAAAGGATGCTCCACAAATGATTGACTTTGGGGGTTGAATATATTTGACATGACATTTGTGGAGAGAATTAGTTATTTTTATTTTTAAATTTGGGAAACTGAACTCTTTGTTCTCAAAATCACTCAAATGTGTATTAAAAACTTACTTTGTCTGTTTACTGAGGTTTTAGTTGGTGTTTTAATTCACATCACCAGAATGTATTGCTGGTTGGGGGGTTGAATAATTTTGATTGCAACTGTATCAGCATTTTTATGACATTCATGTCATGTATGCATTGTTATTTGAAATAAAAGGGCCAAACGATGAGCCCCCTCATCATTAACAGACCTTTATGTGGCATGCTGACAGCAGAGCAATAGCTGAAGGTTATAATAGACCTGCTCTGCTTCAGTGCCTGGGAGTTTCCTTTCCAAATCATGACACTAAGAAATTGAAATGTATAGGCAGGCCTGGCTGGGTTTGACAGTGCAACTACACTGTAGCCATTATTTTTATTGCCGCCTTGCGCACTTTGCGATTTCTGCACTGATGTTTGCTCTGGGAGCTCTCTTTATATGACTTATAAATGATCTTTTTTTTTTTTTGTTGCCATTTTTGCCTTAGCTTACCTGCAATAGAGATACAGGGTTCCAGTGGTCATGGAAAACCTGGAAATATCAGGGAATTTTAGTTTCTATTCCTTGAAAATGAAAAATATTTTTAAAAGGCATGGAAATGCTATTGAAATTTCAGTAGTAAATATACATATTTGCATGTTATTCAAAACATAGCTCTTTGTGAGTGCAATCTCTGTAAAATTATTTTAAAAAATCCACTTATCACTTTTCCTGTGACCATGTATTTTGTAGGATTATCATATTTCAATTCTTAAGTAGCGTTTGGAACCGAGAATGGGTTCTTGTTTAGAACTGGTATAAATACCGTATAATTTAATTACTTTCTATACCGTTACCGGTTTCTGAACAAGCATTTTTCAGGCAAAAAAACAAAAAAAAACTTACAGCACTAAAAATGTAGTCCGATTCCCAAGACAATGACCCCTATGAGCCGGTTCTTTTTAGTAAATTGAAAACTAATGACTTTTGTTGTGTCAGACTCAAAAAGAAATAAAAACTGTTATGTAAATTTGTACTTTAAGGCTTGTGAGACTTCTATCAGGCAGTGCATTTACTGACTGGTTTTTCATGACAATGTGTAGTTAAAGATACACATGTGTTTTATTGTATCAATGGATATTTATAAAAGAATTAATGAAATATGTTTTCACGTTTATTGCTTAGTCAATTAAAATATATAATGATTAATCGCAGATTTTGATAATGCTGAAATATTACTCTTTTTCTGTCAAAATGCATTTAGTAACTTCTTAGAAAAGAAAATATATAAAAATAATGTTTTATTAACATTTTCCAAACAAAGCATTCCACAGTATAAAGGTGTACTAAAATAGCACAAATTCAAGTAACTTTAAAAGTTTTCTAAAGTGTTAGGAGGTTGACTAATTAAAGGAACTAGTCCCCGTACTTTGTTTTCATTACAATGGGCAATAAATCTCTTAAACCTTCATCCTCCACAAAATTAATCATGATTATCCACTTGCTACAGCAAACATGAAGCCACATTTACATGATTGATGCCGCTTTGAACTCCACATGAAAAGCGCTTGCAGAAAACGTCTGGTTTTGCTTTTAGCGCTGGCAGTGTCTATGGCAGTGGTTCCCAACCCTGTTCCTGGAGGCCCCCCCAACACTGCACATTTTGCATATCTCCCTTTTCTGACACAATGGTCTTGGAGTCTCAACTTATGAGCGAAGGAGTTGAATCAGGTTTGTTTGATTAGGGAGATATCCAAACTGTGTAGTGTTGGGGGGCCTCCAGGAACAAGGTTGGGAACCACTGGTCTATGTAATGATACTTGATCCAAATTGTCTGGTAAAACAAAGCGTAACGTGAGGTGTGGGAAATGCTGATGCTTTACTACAGGGAATCATGTGAATGCATCTATCACAAGTCCCATTTGGGTTTGTTTTGTACAAAAAAATAAAAAAATAAAGATTTTGGTTAAGAGGTCCTTTCTATATCACTAGATTATTGGCACTGAATCGCTTTTGTTTTTCTGGTGTGTATATCTGTGTAATAACCCCCGACACACTGCAAAAGTTCCACCCTATTCCAACCAGTGTTCAGAACTCTGGGTGCCAAATGGGTGGAGATGAGTAAAATGTCATAACCTAATGTCAAATTGGTAAATGCGTTAATCGCATTAAAGAAAAAATAACACGTTAAACGTTATTTGCATGCGTTAACGTGTTAATTTTGACAGCTTTACCTTTTTTGTTTTTGTTTTATTTTTTATTTAACATAGTTAGGATCAGTTATTGAATTGCATGCTAAAGGACATGTCACCTTCATCAGAATTCTCATAGCATTGCTCTGAAATGAGAGAAAAAAGTTACACTAATAATGTGAATCTTTCTTTAAATATGTAAATTCTCTCTACGTTTTAGGGACGAGATTCAGATGAAGTCGTATAGTAGGACAAACGGGCAGCCCAAATCATCTCTCCCTCAGTCTCCATCTTCCACCCCCACGTCCCCCACACATCCTGTCAGTGTGTCCACTCGCCCAGGTCAGGCCTATTCCAGTGCCAGCTCTTCTCAGAGCCCCGCCCACAAGCCTGGAGGTGGGGTGAAGAAGGTGACCGGTGTCGGAGGGACCACTTACGAGATATCAGTGTGAGAGATGAGCAGCTGTTTTGACCAATCTTATGTGAGCCTTGGACTTTTTCGCCCTCTTGGACACAGTAGAGTTTTGATATTAGAAGAGAAAATCAAGTGTGTTGGACATTTATTGGTGCCCACAGAAGATTTCTCTTCAAAATTAAAGCTTTTAATTTTTTTTCCAAAAGGAAATCAATTGCTGACCAGCAGGTTTTGGTTAGATGTGACATTGAGGAGGAGGAGGAGGAGTGTTGATATTCAGCCGAGACATAGTGTGGCCTGTCCTATACAAAACCTATATAAGACTCCTCGCCGGTATGGAGTTGTAACACATAATTGGTGTGACGGAAAACAACTGGATTGCCTTCAAAACTTTTCAGTACGTCACAAAAAACAAAAACAAAAAATCTATATATATATATATCCGGCATAAGTGTGTACATTGTTCTGTATAGAGAAAAAAAGTGGTGTCACTGTTTATTCACAGAGTGGATTTGATTTTTACACAAGGGGACCTGTGGCATGCAGAAGCCATTTCAGACCACTGTGACTGGCATGTGACAATGTTGTGTCTGTATCCAATCTGTGCCAGAAAAGCAAAACCGTAGTCAATTTAAAGAAATGGCCTAATGCATTATTTAAATAACAGCCTTTTCGATTGTTTTCAGAGCAATGGCCTTGGAAATCAAGGAAGAACCATTTTATTTAATTTTTAAAATGTTATTTTATATGACTTTATAAATGGTTATTGATAAGATCAAAATGTTTTTTTTATTCTACAAAGGCTGATGATTTGTTCTCTGTGGAATTTTATCTAATCAGATAGGGGGTTGAAGAATTGGAGGCTGGAAAACCGATAAGACCAAGTAAATCATAGTCATGTGAAGACAGTTACTCATAGCATTAAAATGCATTTGAGAAAGTGGAGCTCGACCTGTGGGACATATTTCAGAGTTTCTTCAAAACATTGTGTGCCTCTTTTCATTTGTACTTCATTCAAAAAGATTGTGACATTTTGCAAGACTTATTGATTTGACAATTTCAACCATTGTCTAACTTGTCGGGGGTGTTGATCAATGTTTAGATCAGAGCTGGCCGATACAAAAGCCAATGAATACCCTCTCAGAATGATTATATGAATATTTAGGATAAAAAAAATGGACTGAGAGGAGGGAAAGAAAATAAAGTGTACTGTATAGTTCAGTGTGAGTGACCATGGTTGTGGATATGTGTATGCGTGAGTTTGTGTGGTTGAGCATTGGTAATAAACTCTTTTTAAATCAATTGTGACGTTGATTTGCTTTACCCTAAATGGCATACACAAAGGAATAGTTCACCTAAAAATGAAAATTCTCATTTACTTACCCTTATGCAGTCCCGGATGTGTATGACTTTCTTCAGCAGAACACACAAGATTTTTTGAAAAATATATCTGCTCTCTAGGTCCTCACAATGTAAGTGAATGGGTGCCAAAATTTTGAAACCCCAACAATCACATAGGTCAGCATAAAAGTAATCCAAATGACTCCAGTGGTTAAATCAGTGTCTTCAGAAGTGATTGGATAGGTGTGGGTGAGAAACAGATCTATGTTTTAGTAAATTTGTACTATAAATTATCCTCCCTGCTTGGTCAATCTCCACTTTAACTTTCACATTATTCTTGTGTTTTTAGTGATTCACATTCTTCATGCATACGCCCCCTACTGGGCAGGGAGAAGAATTTCTAGCAAAAATGGACTTAAATATTTATCTGTTTCTCACCCACACCTATTGTATCGCTTCTGAAGATATGGATTTAACCACTGGTGTCTTACAGATTACTTTTATGCTGCCTTTATGTGCTTTTTGGAATGTCAAAATGTTGGTACACATTAACTTGCATTGTATGGACCTACAGAGCTGAGATTTTTTCAGCAGAAGAAAATCATACACATCTGGGATGGTATGAGGGTGAGTAAATGATGAGAGAATTTTCATTTTTGGATGAACTATCTCTCTAAATCTCTTAATAATGGAAACTTTGAAAGTGTAATACCTGATAATATAGTCCATGATTTTTATTTCCTCTCAAAACTGTAAGCTCTGTTGTTTTAAGACGTCAGGAACGTGGTCTGCAAAATACTGTATATTGTCGCCTCATTACCAGAAATATGTTGCATCATTTGAAACATAACCCAGAGAATTGAAGTACCTAGAAATACTGTAGTTAGCTTCATTGTATGCTCTTGTTTGCCTCAGGAAACTCAGCCCACATGTTACAATACAATAAACATATACTTTAAGTATTTATTAATTTATAAAGAGCCCTCCAACATTGTCCCAAAACTATTAAGCCACAGTTAAAAATGTATGAATATCAATGCATTAAACAACAAAATATTTAACTTACAGAAAGCACAAGAATACTTTTTGTGCAAAACACTGGAGGTTTGATGGATATTTTATTATAAAGCAATTGATATACTGTTCAGAATGCAGAGAAAAAAGTATTTGGTGGTCACTTTCTGGTTTCCAAACTTAATGGAACATATTCATATTTAACCTGTGGATGACCTTGGGACCAGTTGGTTAAAAGTAATTACAAAAAAGGAGTGAGTAAATTTCTTTGAATTTTTTTCAAATGCTACTTTGTTTCATATTTTATATTTTGCAATGAAATTCATAATGATGGAACTGTAGCTTAAGTGTCCAAATACTTTGTTTTTACCACTGTACATGGTTCTCTTCATGGGGGATATTTCTGTTGAGGACAATATTGGAATTTCAGTTATAAGCTAGTTGGATTCAAAATAGCAGAGAATGCCTCTACTGCATATGCACACCAATACACTGATAGCTACCAAAAATCAGCATATTCAAAAAATCTCCCGAATCTACCAGATGGTTGATCGGTTTATGCTTAAGCCTTTAAGCTCTGAAGGTGTTTTTAAAGATTTCCTGTTTCAATGGCATGCCCAAAATAAAAGGCTTTGCTACAGAAAAACTAAAGAGTGTCACTTGTTTGGTATCATTTTAAAGAAAACTTTTCACATTTTTTAATGATATAGATTATGATATGTAAGGAGATGAAGTCTGCCTCTATGTGAAATCCACTCAACCCAATTTGTGTAGATACACCGCTTAAACTCAGACGGCTTAATTATCATAGAGATGAACAAACATCCACACCTTTGTGTCACAACACATCAATTCTCAATTATAGGATGGGAGCGGCAATGGGCCATCGAGTACCGACTTTTTTCAATTCTAATTTACATTAGGAGCGTAACTTCATTTACATTAAGCGTAGACTCTTAAATTAATGACGGCAAACTGGTTTTACACACTACATAAAGGTATGAGTTTAGAATGTTCGTTGTTCAGTCTGACTCCGCTGATCCCAAGGTGCTTCGTGTACTTTGTCACTGCTACACTGCAATAAAGACAATAAAGCATCTTCAACCGAAGACCAAGATGACCGTCCCTTCCTTTGCATTTTATTTTTCTTACACTGGCGAGCCAGCCAGGAGGGATTCAAAAAAACAAATACAAAAAACAGAAAAGTAAGAAATGCGATTTTCCTCTTTTATGCTGTTTTTGTTTTAGGTAATTCTCTCATTTAATTTTTTTTTAGGAATAATAACAGGAATAATCTCAGCTTTATTCAGTGTTAGGAGGAAGCGTTTTGTTAAGTCTTAACAGAAATTTAAAAATTAGGCTTAAGATTCTAAAGCAACTGAATTGGCCCAATGCAGTGTGGTGGCAGAGTTGTATCGGAATTATTGTTTCTAAAGTAACTGAAATAAAGTGCTTAAGCATTAAGTTTCTAAAGTAACTGAAACTTGCTGCTGAGTTGTTATAATTCTGTTAAAGATTCTAAAGTAACTGAATCAACTTGAAGCAGTGTAGTGGCAGAATTATATGAAATAGTTGTTTCTAAAGCAAATGAAACAAAGTGCTTAAAGGATAAGTTTCTAAAGTAACTGAAACTAATCATAGTGTAGGGAGCCAGACGAACTGCAGCTCTGTTAAGTTTAAAATGATAACCCGAAGCAGTGTTTTTTGTCTGACATAGGCCTGCTGTGTTTTAAACCATGACAATGTTTAAAACTTAAGTGTTGGTAAGGCAGATGTACCGTGGCTGGGTAGACTGTTTAAAAGTATAACGATAATCCGATGTTGTGTGGTTTTGCCTGGCGTAGTGTGACAGTGTTATATTTTAAACTATTTGACCATAAAGAGTGAGTGTTAGTGAAGCTGAACTTAGAGGCCTGACAGAGTGTGGCTGTGTCCAAAGCAATGAGACATTACAAATTCAAAAGCCTGATGTATCGTGACATTTTTTTTCCATTTGCGTCCGAAGCACAGGAGCTGTTAATGTCTAGACTAACGAATATCTTAAAGTAATTAGATAACATATAGTCAGTGAAGGAATCATAGTGAATAGCCTGTTGAATTAGTACAGAAATTCAATAAGATTTTAAGAATGGAAGAGCTGATTGTGAAATACATCGCTAAGCACAGCTCACAGGGATTGTCTGATGGGAAAGAGAAAGTGGATGAGTGGGCTATATCCCGGTTCAAAAATGATCCCAAGATGCCTAAAAGTAAAGAAGGAATGTTGGCTAATGCACTTCAAGTTATTTTTTCATCATACAAAGTAACTAAGAAAAGACTGGAGGAAATAAAGGGAGAAAACAAGTTGTTTCATACTCAAATCAATGCCAGTGGTATGTCTTTGAGAAAGTACCAAGCTGCAGAGATTATTCTGAAGGAACAAATTGTGAAACTTAGACAAGAAATGGCACATTTTGAATCAGAAAATGAGTCTGTTAGGTCTTCAAAAGACATTGTTTGGTCAGAGACATGAGTCATGGAGGATTCTGTGAGGTTCCCAATAGCACCAGTTAGAACAAGAAACTGAAACTGACAATGAGAGCATTAGTGACCCCAGAACTGGAAATGAGAGAATATGCAATCATAGATCTGGAAATGCCCCTTTTTGTCTTTCACTGACATTCAGAGTCTTGTTAAAGCAGTGGGTGAATTTCAACCTGGTGACATAAAGGCTTGAGTTTAGAATGTTCGTTGTTCAGTCTGACTCCAAGGTGCTTCATGTACTTTGTCACTGCTACACTGCAATACAGACTTCAGGATCTTCGACCGAAGACCAAGACAACCATCCCTTCCTTTGTGTTTTATTTTTCTTACAATAAATTATGAGACTCTCAGCCTGCTGAAAAAAAAAAAAACTGTTGGAAAAAAAAAGAAAAAAAAGAAATATAAAATCTTATTTTTCAGACATTTATAAATAAGGTGGCTCCGATAAACTGCTTATGTTTTGTTCCAAATCAAATCATGTCACCTGTCAATGTGTAAAATTTTGTGTTGATACAACAAGGCAATCAAAAGTTATTTATCCTAGTGTCCAAAAACGTTTCCAAAAAGTCACAAATGAAAACAAAAATTGTACATAAGAACTAATTACACATGCAAAGACAATGACTAAAGGTATGCTCTCTCTACAAAGCATACAGGCATAAGTAACAAGGTCTCTTTCAGTTCCATTCAGTCATTTGAGCCATCGAGTCTGTGTCATGTACTTGCCGCCATCTACTGGTGGCCATATGTATAACAATTAACGATCATCTCTGCCCATATTTGGATGACTTCCACCTCTGGTTGCAGCGATCTGAATCCTAATACGATTGGTTTAGTGTTCCATGATGCTGAATGACGTACTACATCATTTCACGATGATGTCATCTGATCCAGAAAAGCTAATGGGTTTTTAGCCAGATAGCACATTATGTGCTGTGCACATTGTTCTTCGTGTGTATCATCTAATGATCTATGCATCCAAATACGTCGTGGTTTGGCTCATTTGAAAGATAATCATAAGTAAAAGTAATGGGATGTGATATTTTATGTTCGTGAAATTGTAAGTGAAAACTCGGCTTATAAGCAACACCGGTTTACATGTAACGTACTGTATGTCAAAGACATGTACTTTGCTATTACTCGCTATATTTATGTCTCTAAGTAAAACAAAAAGGCTGGTTATATTCTACTCTGAGAGCTTATTTGATCAGTTTGATGTTTTTACAGATTACAATAATATGTGCAGTGCAAAATTATTAATAAATTATCAAAACAGAACACTTCTGATTTGTCTGCAAATTTCAAAGCACTTGTTCAGTTTTGGTCATACTGCCAACATGCATTGTAAAGTACAGCTTCTAAGCTATAAAGCGATACCTATTTTGGCGGACCTGCTGGCAGCCTATCCGAGCTTAAAGGTTTTAACCGTTTATCATCTTACTACTCCAATAAAGGAAAGTCATTTACATGACCACACAAGCTGTCGGCTTATTAATTATAATCAGTGTAAGCATGTAATTGCACTCAATGTTTGAAAAAAAAGAAAAAAAAAAAAAACTTCCATCCACAACCATGCAAAGCACTTGGTCATCTTACAAGCATAACCATTAATTTAAAAAACATTTAGGGAAATTCAAGAGTTGTTTACTTCACAGGTCACAAAACAACATTGCTCTTTTTTTTTTATCTTTTTGGAAATTAGTGACAAGATTCTACTTTTACATGTAATTGACACTGACAATAATAGCTTCCAACAGTGACAGCAATGGATCAAGAAGTTTCAAATTTTAAGACTGCCTGCAGCTTTCTTCTGTTCCTGTCAGTTTCAAATGAACATGAAATGTCAAAAAAGGTATTAATCATTCAGCACAAAGGAAATTTAAGTGAAACACTGAATATACAAAACAAATATTTAAGACTTTTACAGCAGTATTCAGTCTGAAAAGAAATGTGTAACTAGGTCTTAAAGTAAGATGTAAAAAACAGATACATTTTTGTAGTTTTGAAACATAAGGACAGTGTCAATATCAATAACTTGTATACTGTGAAATCTTTTCCCAACATGAATTGTTGGCATACACTGAAAGACTGTGCCTCTTTGTATCACTGAAACCAGTGTATATTCAGTACCATAATACAAGTCAAGATATGTCTTGGAAAATTAGTAGAAGACAAACAGAAAATGAAAACTAGGAGTAAAAAATGAATTAAAAGTGCAGTAGGAAAGGAATTGGTTTAAAGTTTGTTCCACAGTAGTGATGCATTTGCAACACAAAATAACCCCTTACTAAAGATTACTTCACAATTATCTACCATATTAGGAGGTAGGAGGTGTCAAATTTTGTATTATATTTAATGTGATTAAAATAGCAACACAGATGACAGATCGAATCATCAGTGCCGTTTAACTTCTAAATGATGGTTTTTCGGACATGCAAGTATACTTTTTCCAGTGTTATTATATGCAATTTTAATGTATGTAAGATTTACTATATTTGCAATTAAATTAAGTTCTATACATTATGTTATATAAAAAAATAAAGTCACAATCATTCTGTTTGTTTGGCTGGAACATCAAACTTTCTCTCTGCACTTTGAACATTATCAAAATAGAGTCCTGTCCCAGTGCTCTTCAGCAGCATGCAGAGTCTATTTGTCCTTCTTGCTCTCTGTGTCCATTGCGTTGATCGTCTCGGCCTCGTATTCCTCCTCTTCAGGCACAGGAGCAAACTGTGATTCACTGGGCCTCTCATTCTTCTCTCCTTTGGTCTTACCAAGCTTCTTAGATTTCTGATACAGCTCATTGAGGTTAAACTCTCGGATAATGTTTTCCTAGGAATCGACGAGATAAACACTGTGTGTGCTGACTTGCTGTATGATTTAATTCTATGGTTTTGATAAATGAAGCAAGCAAATTTTCTCAGATTTTTTAGTAGTAAGTCTACATTTTTGCATTATCTACAGAAAATGTGAATGGTGTTGTGGGTGGTTGCTTACTAGTCCCTCTTTCAATGCAAGTCATGAGGAATTTTTTGCCCATTTTATTGTCTGCCAGGTGAAATCTCAAGTCAGATCACTTTGAAAAGTAATAGCACACCTTTCTTCAACAAGCCATGTGACCTGAGCTATTATTAATATACACTAAGTCACACAAAGGTGCAGGATGAGTTTACACACTGAATTTAGAGTTAGGGGTTTAGCAAGTACCACTAATAAGGCCACATCCATGCAAATACTTTGTTTAAAAATGCATTTCACTAGATTTTGGCCTTCCGTCCACACTGAGACAGCATTTTTGAAAGCAACAATTAAGCTTTTCGAAAACGCTGTCCCAAGTGGATAAATTTGAAAATGCTGTCTTCGTGTTATAGTGTGGATGGAGATATTTGTCTATTTTATTACAGTTGAAATGTGACGCAGTCATGTGATCCATTCAACCTAAAACAATCAAGATGGCGGCCCATTCCAGTGTTGTTAAAGATAAATGTTACTTTGTACAACCTTCACATTGCATTCCTTTAAAAGGCGACGGGAGGTTTACTCTGAATTGCTGTCCGGTGGCAAACATGAGGTGCGTTTCAGAACATATATGGAAATGACAGAGAGTCACGCTTCTTTCTGTAAGCACAGTAAGGGGATTTAAGCGTTTTCAGACACTTTTCTGTAGACAAGCAACTTTTGGAAAATTTTTGAAATTTCAGATTTATACAGATTAATGTGGACGTAGCCCAAGACTGACTGCAGAAAAACCAACACATCTCCATACAATAAATAAAACATTCAGAGAATAAAAGGCTCTGGAAATGTAATGGATCTCTTTTAGAGTGTTTTAAGGTCAGCTAATGAATAGGTGTGAAATTACAAGCCTATAATTAAGCTTCAGTTAAACTCAACAAAACATACACATTTCTGGGCTCTTTTTCATGAAAGACACTGTATTTAATTAATCACTATCAGTGCATGTAATATGCATGCAGCATGTGAGTTAGCCTCACCTCTGTGAAGGTCCAAGACACCGCCCTTCCCTTCTTGTCCACCTGAGGGCGCCTCATAACCTCCTTTCCCCCCTGGAAGAGCACCAGAGAGGGCAGCTGCTTTGAGAGAGGAGATGTGCTCACTTTATACCTGAAGAAAAAAAATAGAATATGGTCACAATGGTGTAAGGTGTTAAAACTAGCCCCATGTGCCAAAGCAACTTACTTCTTAGACACTTCGCTGTAACGGCCAATGTCCACTTTGCCAAATTTCAGTCCTGCGCAGTTGTACCTGAGTAAGAGAGAAATTAAGAATAGCTCCATACTAGAGGATGCCAAAACTAACCAAACATAAAAGTACGAATTTACTTTTCTTACTTTTAAGAATCCCCCCCCCCCCACTTTGGATGTTTGTTTTTGCAATTCCGTTCGGTGGCGCTAGTGTCAGTCTCAGGTACAGGTCAGGTACATGTTTCATTTCAAGGCCCGTGCAGACCTCTACTAACGCTAACATTCTGTAATAACATTTTCTTTTATATTCCACAAAAGAAAGTCCTCCAGATTTGGAACAACATGAGGGTGAGTGATTGAAGAATGATTCATAAATTTTCATTTTTGGGTGAACTATCACTTCAAGTTTACAAAAATATGTGAGCAGCTGGACTGGCATTCATGTTTGTATCAAGCATGAACTTCTTACTTCAAGGACAGATCGGCATAGACTGAAGCGAAAGACTGACACTCTGGTGACCAGTTAGCAAAAAACTCCACAATCCAAGTCACTCTGTGGTCCTTTTCCAATTCTTCCTAAACACAAAAGAGAAGTGAGTTTCTATAGTGCGTAAACCGAAAACAGTTTCAAGCAAGCAAATACAGGTGTGGTAATATACGTATAGGATCACTAGCCTGAAGAGAATGAATAATGAAGTTAAAGTTCAATTGAATGTGTGGGAGGGTTGAATTCCTGTTTTTGTACTAATTTATAAAGACTATTGAGATGCAATGGTAATAAACATTTATGGACTTTAAATTCCTGTTACTAAAAGTTGTGTAAGTGATAAACCTTGCCATGATTTAGCAGCAAAACTCATCTAGATTTCTTTTTTTTTTATTTTTTTTTATACATATTGGCATACTGAAGCTTTTTTCTAAGTGAAACTCCATGATCTGAAATCATACTCACATCAATGGTTTTATCATTGAAGTACTTGATGTACTCTGGGCCCATGTAGAGTGGAGGTTTGCAGGTCATCAGGAAAACTGTTTCAGGTATAAGGCAATATTAACAAGCATAAAAATTGCCATCATACAGTGTTTAACATATTGTTTAGTTTAGTCTAGATTATACACTATATGGTCAAAAGATTGTGGACACCATATGTGCTTGAAGAAAAATTGATTTCAAAACCTTAGGCATCGATTTCCCCCTTTGCTGTAATAACAGCTTCCACTCTTTTGGGAAGGCTTTCCACTATACTGTATGTAGTAACATGGCTGCAGGGATTTGCTCTCATTCAGACACAAGGCTATCGGTGAGGTCAGGAACTGATGTTGGTCGATGGGGCCTGACTTACAGTTGCTGTTCCAGTTCACCCCAAAAGTGATCAGTGGGGTTCAGGTCTGGGCTTTGTGCAGGCCAGTCAATTTCTTCCACGCCAGACACAGTAAACCATTTCTTTATGGACCTCACTTTGTTCACAGGGGCATGGTCATGCTGGAACACAAAAGGGCTATCCGCAAACAGTTGCCACAAATTTGGAAGCACACAAAGCCCAAGCCATTACATAAAGAAACATTAAGATTTTTCTTTACTGGATTTAATGGAGTAACCAAATTTGTTAATTAGAAGGGGGTGTCCACAAATTTTTGGCCACATATGTATGTTTTTCTCCAAAGGAGGAGGACATCTGTAACAAACAGATGCAATAACTTTTAGGTTCCCTCGTAAAAGTTTGCGTTCCCCTGCAATATGTTTTAGGTTCCCTTGCAATAGTTTGCGTTCCCTGGCAATACATTTTTTGGTTCCCTTGCAATAGTTTGCATTCTTTCGCAATAAGTCTGAACTTCCCTCGCAATAGTTTGCGTTTCCTCACAATAGTTTGCGTTTCCTTGCAATACATTTTAGGTTTCCTCGCAATAGTTTGTGTTCCCTTTCAAAAAAAATTACCATGGTTTTACTACAGTAACCATATTTTAACCAAGATATTCATACTAAAGGTGCTGTAAGCGATTTCAGCCATTCTACTTCCACGAGACTGAGCCGTTGGATTAGCTACGCCCCCTCTTTCCAAAACCCGAACTCCAGATAGCAAAATGAGCATTAATGAGAGCAGAAACGGTTGTTAAAAAAAAGCTGCAAAATAGCGCCCTCAACTGACAACTGTTATGAACAACATGCCATAAAAATGCATTATGCCTCAATTCGCTGCAACTACAATACTAAAAAAAAATGCACAAAATGATTGAGAGGCAGAAAGCGTCATTTTACGCAGACACATTTTTGTTTGCTGTTTACAGAGTCTAGAGCTGTCACAGAGACCGGTGAAATATAACAGGACATTTATTTCATTAATATCTTTCAGGGAGTAGAACATTTTTTGCATACCTTTCCATGACCTTTCCGCTTACAACACCTTTAAAACCATAGAGATAATACAGGAAATCATAAGTCTGTGGTTATGGTTTTACTAAAAATAACATGGTATTTGTAGTAAAACAATAGTAACCACGAGAATTACCATGGTTCATCTATAGTAAAATCATGGTTACTATATGGATACAGTATACTGTATTAAAACCGTGGTTCCCACCAAAAAACATGGTTACTTAACTTACTTTTCATAGTTACTACAGTATTACAATAGTAAAACCATGGTTTCTGCCAAAAACTACGGTTACTACAGTCTACAACAGGTGTTCTCAACGGGGATGGTACTGCCCCACAGGGGGTGTTCAAAGGATGCCAGGGGTCGCTGAGAGCAAATTACTAGAGAGGGGGATGTTAGGTTACAAATGTGGGGTATTTATCAGTCATAATAATTAAGTCTATCATCAAGTTCCTCTTTGCATTAAAATGTTTATCTAGACTTGGAATATATCAGTTGGTTCTCAATTATACGGGTTGGTACGCATTCGTACCACGGTTCATCTGATTTTGAAGTCTAGCGACGCATCTAAAGTATCTGGTTTAGCAGCGTCAAATACAAAGGTGGAGGCACAACCTCGGCTAATGCACCTGTATGGCTCTGTAAATGGATACGGCTCAATGGACAGAGCAGTGCGAGCACAAAGCTCTTAAAGCTCGAGCTCTTAAACTCGCAGCTTTGCGAGAATCAGTGAGAAGCAAGGCACAAGAAGCGGAAACCATTTGATTTCAGCACAGAATTCTACATCATCACTCTTGAATTTACTATAGTAACACTAACTGTACTTTAGGCAGAAATAGATTCATAATAAATATTATCATATCACTACTTCAGGTCTGTTAAATTTGTCACAGGCTACATTAAGGGAGTGAGGGAATATAATTAATTTTTGTTACAACTTATAAATGTTTATATTTTGTATTTATTGTTTTTACATGTGTACCGAGTAGGTCTACTGTTTATTATAACAAAAATGCCATAGTTTTATAGAAATCGTGTTACATCTAACCATGGTAGTGAAGAAGATCCATGCTTCCATGTGTTTACTATGGTCTTGTTACAAATACCACTGTTAAAACTATAAAAATAAATAATTTATGAATAAATTACAATTTTCAAAAACGCAAATGTAAAATATATTAACAATATCACTTTTATTATTAGTTTCTGTCTTCGCATTTTCGTTTTATAGGCCCCAGATATAGCCATCCATCTGCTTGAATGGGGTAAAGTAATGAAGTAGGGGGGCGTTCATCAAAAAAAGGTTGAGAACCACTGGTCTACAATGTTACTGTACAACTATAGTCCAAATATAGTATTTGTATAGTAAATATTATGATTTTTATGACCATATCTTTCGTTTCCCTGTACTATCACTATGGTTTTAATATGAATATAATGGTTAAAATATGGATACTGTAGTAAAACCATGGTAAATTTATTGAGAGGGAAAATTCACCCCTTGTCCTCTAAGGGCTACATAGCGGGACAGATTAGAGGATGAAGGAAAACAAAAATGGCTTTGGTCATCTGGTGAAAGATCAAGAATACTGACCAATGCACAGGGTCAAGTAGAGAAGCCCCAAACGTATGTCCAGTCTGAAGAACAGAATCACATTGGCCACTTTACAAAAGAGGATGATGTTCCCAACATGTTGCTCAACAGTTACTGGAACGCAAAAAAGAGAAAAAGGTTAATTATGTGCAAAAAACATCACATTCTGTCTAAAATTCGCATTCTCAAACAAGTTGCCAAACTTATTGTTTCAGTTTGTGATATAAGAGCTAATACTAAAAGGGGGTGGGTTTAATTGCATATCTAGAGGAGGGGCAACAGAAACACTGACAAAGGAAACTGATTGAACAACAAATACGATAACCGTCACAGAGAACAAAAAGAGACACAGGTACCCCAAACATTTAGTGTGTAAACAAAACCTTCACGTTACAACCTCAGTCCACTGACATCACATTCGCTACGGAATGGGGATTATTTGTGTACTTTTGAATGTCTATGAATAAAGATGCAGGGACAAAGTGTACAGAGATAGAAAAGTGTGATAGAATAAAACACTTACTCGCTCTTCTGTTCTTCATCATGACTATAGCACTCAGGAACATCAGGATCTCTACCTCTCTCTGTAAAAAACAAAGTAGATAGATAGACAGACAGACAGACTTCCAACCCTTTCTCCATGTATTGGGCTTGGTCTCTATTCGTGCCAGCTAAATAGCGACCCCCTTCCCAATTCTTTAGCCATCATCGGCTGTGCAGACCACAGCACAGTACCTTTACTGCAAAGCAAGGTGGCTCTATTTTGAATCTTTCAGCATGTTAAACACCCAGAGTTGTTTTATACAAACCCAATCAAAATCGCACGAATTTCCATCCTCCCGTTGCGTCGAGAGATGCTCACATATCCCAGGTGTCTTGCGAATAAACAAGAACGCGACACACATAAATAATGAGGCAATGTAGTACGGTTTTAGTAGCCATTTGTACACCTGTGGCAAATGATACAGAAACGCTAACAGAGGCGTTAATAAGGCCATTTTATCTCCAGAAAACTGCGGTGGTGGCCAGAGACGACAGAAGTCGCATCAATACCGTTATCAATGTGGAAAAAATTACTGTCGGCCAATGAATTAACCGGTTTAAAGGAACAGAGGTCACCGCGGACGAAGGAAAAAAATAGCCCCGCCTCTTTTAAATACGCGCTTTGATTGGTCACTTTAGCGAAACAACAGCGCTTATTGGTCATGATGTCACATAAAGACAGAGCCCTTCTATTCCATGTATTTATAAGATTAGCAACAGAATGCATAACGAGAGAACAGAGGCCGTTTATATAATGGATGTTTATGGAGAAGATGCTTCAGTGTGCTTTTGTGAGGAAACAGTTAATCATTTAATGAATTCACCTGTTTGCTAATCATCAACATGTTTTACACTAAACAATCATTTTAGAATGAACTATGTGTGGTATTTACTACGATAAAATTGCTGTTTTATAAAGACGCGGACAATTTTGCGACAGGTAGGTGTCAGTTTACGTTTCTCCCCATTCTATTGTATGGCATCCACAAATAGGGATTTACTGTCGTAACACGCTAGTTGACCATTACGCTCTCACTTAAGGTAAAACGCGGAGGTTGTTTATTGTATAAACGATCTCTAATAAAGGGGAGGAGGATAGAAAGTTCGTCTCTTTCTTTGTTTACCGTAAGCTATAGACTTTAAGCGACGATTTTAACATGCGTCATTAACACATACATTATTTATCAATATCATCTTATATAATTAATTGTATGATAATTATACTACATTATACTATATGGTGCAATTTTAGGACGCCTTATGTAATCGTAAAATTTAGGAATAGTAAACAACCCGATCATGTAATTGATACATTACGGTAAATTCTCAAAATACACGTACAACCGGAAGCAATTGTTAGCAACAGATCGTTCAGGGGCGTTCAGCGATGTTAAAACCAATACACATTTACACACAATATTAACTCAGCCTTGTTGTTTGTTTGTTTTTTTCAACATGACAGAAATCTTCTCCTCGCTGTATGGTCAGCCTGATTCGCAGGGTCCAGCGGGACCGTCTGCGCTGGGCTTTGGGTCCGGGAAACCACAGATCCCCCAAAACATGGGCCCGATGTCTTTCCCGCATCAGATGATGGATGAAGGAGCTCCTCTCAGAAAACCCGCCGCGATGAACGAGCCCTTCTACCTGCTGCGAGAATTGCCCAGTGAGTGACACCTCTGTGTTGTCAATATTGAGGGTGTTATTGTTTGTGTTAATAATATATTATGTCCCTTATAGAAAGTATCATGTATGGAATAGAGATGGGATTAGATGATGGTAATACCATTGTACTAACATATACAATATTACTACAATGATTGCCAAATTCATATTTCATGGTATATCAGGCACTAGAAGGTACTTAATATAATTAAATGATCATTGATACTACCATGGTACATATAGAAAAAACAATAGTTGTGTTTATACCTGCTAGATTGTAATACTCATGTAGGCTTGGCTACGTCACTTGTTATTGATCAGCAAGTTTTTATTTATGTTAGAATTTAAGACCCTTGCAATAATATAGTATGGTTTTGTCAAAATACTACAATTATCACAGTTATTATATTGACTTGGCGAAGCCAACATACTGATGTTCTACAAACTTTAAGTTTTTTTATTTTATTTATTATTTTATTTTAAAAGACCAAACTTTTTAACACACACTCCTCCTAGAGTTTTCAGACTGTTCTGAAATAGTGTACTATGACTTTTCCAACTGGTTGGAGTTAAGGGGCGGCACACTGCACTCCACGCTCCATTCAAAAGCATCCGTATGCGGGAGACCGGAAATGCAAGCTGATGCGAAGAAAATTCGTATTCCGCTGCGTACAACAGTTCAAGTTTGGCGAACTCTGGCCTGCAAATCCGTATGACGAGAGGACGCATGAGCAATAGAAAATTGAAACGTCACACGCTGAGCTCATGGCTCATTAAAACGAATGCATATTTAAAAGCTGTTGGCTTTATTGTTGCAGGAAAGTGAATAGACAATATATATATAAACCACATTATAGCGACCACGAGGAGGTTACCCCATGTGACTCTACACTCCCTTGCTGCTGGGCCAATTTGGTTGCTTAGGAGACCTGGCTGGAGTCACTCAGCACCCCTGGATTCAAACTCGTGACTCCAGGGGTGGTTGTCAGCGTCTTGACTCGCTGAGCTACCCAGGCCCCCTAAGTAGACAATATATTTCAACATTTTAAATAAAATATTATTTCTTATTTGTTATGTATTATTTACTTGCACCAGAAGCTCTCTCGCGTGACATCATATCCTTGTCTGTTGCATTGTCTGGAAAAAATGTGAGTGCTCAAAGCCTAGTGTGATCGCCCCTGTACAGTTTTTCACACAGCAGATGCTCAAAAAACTGTAAAATCCCATAGACATTGACGTAATGAAATACCCGTTAATTAAAACTCCAACTTTCAAAAATTCAAATGTAAACAAACCCTCACAAGTCTTTAATCTGCTTTTAGTTGCTCTCTGTCCGTCCATCCATCCTTCCGTCCATCTGATTATTTGTCTTACTGTAATGTATGTATAACCATCAAACTTAAAGCTTTTAAAACTACTTTAAACTTAAGCCAACATCAAAGTTTGTCTTGACAGACTTTACATATCTTGTTCTTAATACAATAAAATTCTAGTTATATTGTATTAGCCACCACTGTCATAGAACATATTAGTAGAATCTGAAAGTTTTATTAAGAGTTAAAAGAGATCCCATATTAATTTATAATGGTTTTGCAGTAGTAACACATTTTTGTTGTAATTATGTTATTGTGATGGAAATTTTAGTGACCATGTTGAACTTTATAAGGGGAATGGGATAATTTGGAGTCTTGCCACCTCCATGGACCTCCTGGGGTATTCAAATCAAATCAAATCACTTTATTGTCACACAGCCATATATACAAGTGCAATGGTGTGTGAAATTCTTGGGTGCAGTTCCGATCAACATAGCAGTCATGACAGTGATGAGACATATACCAATTTACAATAAACATCAAATTAACACAACACAATTTAAAGTCTAATATACACATAATTACACACAACAATATACAAATAATAACATATACTGTACAGTATACAATACGCTCTATATAGATACACATTATTCAATAAAAATGCATTGCCGAATCAGAATCAGAATGAGCTGTATTGCCAAGTATGCTTACACATACAAGGAATTTGACATGGTGACAGAAGCTTCAAGTGCACAAACAACACAAAACAGCAACAAGACAGAGATAATAATAAAAAAAAAAATAGAATAAAAATAAAAAGTGAATAGAAAATATAAGTATATATAAAAATACACAGTAAGACTAATATATATATATATATATATATATATATATATATATATATATATATATATATATATATATATATATATATATATATATATATATATATATATATATATATATATATATATATATATATGTATGTATGTATGTATGTATGTATGAACAATATACAAATACAAATCTGCTATATACAGAGGGAATGTATGGCAGAAGAGGTATGGTATGTTGGATAAATATAAAAAGACTAAGCTGTGTATTGCACATAATTATTGCTCAAAGGGCCAGTTTTAACTGTTCATGAGATGGATAGCCTGAGGAAAAAAACTGTTCTTGTGCCTGACGGTTCTGGTGCTCAGAGCTCTGTAGCGCCGTCCAGAAGGCAACA